>NC_051421.1:25629710-25632210 GCF_015228065.2 Penaeus monodon | reverse complement strand
GCTCTTGAATTGTTTAAATCATACTGTGAAGAGTGCCAGAAGAAAAGAAAGTGACCAATTACAAATGGTGTGGTTGTTCGACCCATCTTGACAGATGGGTTTTCTTCTCGCGGCCAAGTGGACTTGATTGATATGCAATTGATGGCACAGGATTCCTACAAATGGATTTTGGTCTATCAAGACCACCTCACCAGATTTTGTGTCCTGCGTCCACTGTCGTAGAAACGTGCAGCAGAAGTGGCGCATCATCTCACTAACATATTTCTCTTGTTCGGAGCTTCGTACATATTACAGAGTAATAGTGGGTCAGAGTTCACAGCCAAAGTGATCAGTGAGCTGAAAATCAAACTTGTCCTCGTTCTTGGAAAGCCTCGACATCCACAGAGCCAAGGATCCGTGGAAAGAGCAAACGGGGACATCAAAGACATGCTGGTTGCATAGATGAGAGACAACACCACGGATTGGAGCACTGGAATCAAGCCATGTTTGGATGTGAGGCCAAAGTGCGCCTTACATCGTCCTCGCTGGCCTGGTGAGTTAATTCAAAGGATGCAGTGTGAGGATGATCTGTTAGCTGTACTCACCACCGGTCAAAACGGAGAGGAACCAGGTCCTGTTCCCAGTGCTGAATCAGCCGAAGTTCACTTTGATACGGAACGTCCCAGTCCTCCTTCAGTAGTCCCCAACACCCCGGTACCTGTCCGACTTGTATCCGAACCATCCGGTACCTTGTCGTTCTCTAACAACCGAGGTTGAGATCGATGCAGAACGTGGCTGTCATCAATCAATAGTTTCCAGCACCCAGAGAGAGATCAGCCCTGCTGTCAGCCGAGCAGTAGCTTCGGTCAACCCCGGTGCATCGCCCGAAAACGATTTGAGCCGCAGAAAGAATAATATCATTGCCCAGAGAAAAGGTGCCCGTACGAGTCAACTTGCCCAGGCTGAACGCATGGTCAAAGGGAGTCGAATTGACCTTGCAGCCGGCGAACCACTTGATAATGCTGCTGTCCCTATTCCACTGGTAGATAGGGGTCGAGGTGTTCCTCGGAACATTCTCGGTGTCGTCTTGGAACGTGACCAAAATGACATGTACACCATTGGAGTCAAGGCAGGAGTTCTGAAGGCAAAGCTGTCATGCAACCAGTTTAACTTATGCCCTCAGCGCCCGTTGGGAGAGGACTCCATCAATCGCGACAGGGTGGTATCTCTGCTAGAAGCCGTTACCTTTGAATCGAACTGTGGTGGACAGGGTTTTGTCAAATGCAACTGCGCAGGACCCAAAAAGTGTCGAACAAACAGATGCAAGTGCTTTAAAAACAAAGTTAAATGTAACAGTAGGTGCCACGCCAGCATGACTTGTGCTAATAAAGTCTAAACTTGGACCTCTTTGACAATGCTTCAATTCAGGGATATATAATTGAAAATTGTGTGAACAGTATTCACATGTCATCATCATATTCACAAATGAAGGACAACTTGTATGGTACCTAATTGTATTTCATGACCTGAAGGAATGTGTGAAGAGTAATTTCAAATGCAACATGACTTGCACAAACAAATTACAAAGTGTAAATACTTGCACATGCGTGTATCAACGTTTTTATGAGTTGAAATAAAGTGTGAATAGTAGTTGATATCTTTGCGTTATTAGTTCAGTCATTTCATGAAATAACTGGTCCCATTTTTTAGTCATTACACGGAATGACTGGGTATTTGAATCATTACGTGAAATGACTGATGGACACAGCCATTACACGGAATGCCTAACAATGTTAGCCATTGCGTGTAATGACTGGTTTCACATATTGCCTGTAACATATATACATATATATACGTATATACATATATACATTTATACATATGTATGTATGCCTGTATGAACAAATAAATGATAAATAAATAAAAAAATAAATAAATAAATACACACATATATACATAGATAAATATCTATGTATACATGTTGGTATATATGAAAAAAAAAATGTATATACGAAAAATATATACACACATACATATGTATGTTTGTATAAGTATGTATAGAAATGAATATATATGCATATACACATTTATAATATATATATATATATATATATATATATATATATATATATACATATATATATATATATATATATATATATATATTATATATATTATACATATGTAATATATATATATATATATACACACACACACACACATATATATATATATATATATATATATATATATATATATTATATATATATATATATATGTGTGTGTGTGTGTGTGTGTGTGTGTGTGTGTGTGTGTGTGTGTGTGTGTGTGTGTGTATGTGTGTGTGTGTGTCTGTGTATGTGGTGTGTGTGGTGTGTGTGTGTGTGTGTGTGTGTGTGTGTGTGTGTGTGTGTGTGTATGTATATGTATACATGTATATACATACATATACATATATATATATATATATATACATATATGATATATATATATTTATATATATATATATAATTAATTTAAA
>NC_051421.1:25621143-25623643 GCF_015228065.2 Penaeus monodon | reverse complement strand
ATATTTCAGGGATTTCGCGAATTTCCTGGATATTTCAGTAACTTTCACGAAATCCCCGAGTGAAACTGATTTCGTGAATTTCCTGAAAATTTTAGGGATTTCGCGAAATCCCTGATTTCACAACTTTTCTGTAACACACAACACACCACACCACAAAACACCACACACACACACACACCCCACAACACACACACACACATATATATATATATATATATATATATATATATATATAAAATATTATTATGTATGTATTTTTACATACACATACACACACACACACACACACACACACACACACACTAGCGCGACACGCACACACACACAAAACACAAAACACACACACACACACACACACACACACACAACACACATATATATATATATATATATATATATATATATATATATATATATATATTTTATATGATCGACCCCTATATGAATGGATAAAGCTAAGAAAAGAAGAATATATATATATATATATATATATATATATATATATATATATATATATATACTACAAAATATACATATATATATGCGGGTGTGTTACAGGGAATATGTGAAAATAGGCATTACCTGAATGGGCTGTGACCACCAGTCCTTTCACGTAATGACTCAAAAAGCCCGTCATTCCGTGTAATGACTGAAAAATACCCACCCTGATTACACTTATTGCCTAAGTATCCATTTGTTCATTCAGGGGAATCAGTATAGAAGACTATAATGACATTCATCTGTACAGTCAGGTAGCAAATATGGGTGGAAGAGGGGAGACTGAGTGTTATTCCAGGGCGGCATGTTGGCTTCTCATTGCCCTGGTGTCAATGAAGAACGGATGGTTAGTGTCCGTAAGGAGAGACCTATCGGCTTCCTACTGAACGGTAGAGACTATGACTACACACCAGGGCACTGGGCGCCCCAGTCAACTGATACTGCATGGCTTCTCTTGGCGAATGTCCTCTAGTGTGCTACTGGATGACTATAGCGAGGGATGGTGGGGAGGGAAGGGGGGGGGGCTGCCTCCGACGCATACATTTGTATGTCTTTTTCCGATACCCGCAACACACTCTTTAGTTTACCATAGTAATTAACAGATTAAATGTGTATGAAAGCGTTTCCGAAGTTACAACTGACGCATACATTTATATATCTGCTTCAGATATGCGTACTTCTCTGCGGTGATATTAAAACACTCATAAAGAGACGAAAGAGCGACGATGAACCGGTCCTGTACTACGCGCCAATCGAGGATACGTAACGATGTAATCAAAGAGTGCAACACATCGCTACAGTCATGGCGGCCAGGATCGCATGATCAAGAACAGCAAAGAAATTACGCTAACATAACACAGGAAGTCCTTGAATTGTTTTAAATCGTACTGTGAAGAGTGCCAGAAGAAAGAAAGTGACCAATTACAAATGGTGGTTGTTCGACACCATCTTGACAGATGGGTTTTTCTTCTCGTGGCAAGTGGACTTGATTGATATGCAATCGCATGGCACAGGATTCCTACAAATGGATTTTGGTCTATCACAAGACCACCTCACCATATTTTGTGTCCTGCGTCCACTGTCTTAGAACGTGCAGCAGAAGTGGCGCATCCTCTCACTAACATATTTCTCTTGTTCGGAGCTTCGTACATATTAAGAGTAATAGTGGGTCGAGTTCACAGCCGAAGTGATCAGTGAGCTGAAAATCAACTTGTCCTCGGTCTTAGGAAAGCCTCGACATCCACAGAGCCAAGGTCCGTGAAAGAGCAAACGGGATCAAAGACATGCTGGTTGCATAGATGATGACAACCCACGGATTGGAGCACTGGAATCAAGTTTGTCCAGTTCCAGACGAATTCCAGCTTGCATGCAGGTATTCGTAGATCACCCTATGCAGCCATGTTTGGATGTGAGGCCAAAGTGCGCCTGACATCGTCCTCGCTGGCCTGGTGAGTTAATTCAAAGGATGCAGTGTGAGATGATCTGTTACGCTGTACTCACCACCGTCAAACCGGAGAGGAAACCAGGTCCTGTTCCCAGTGCTGAATTCGCCGAAGTTCACTTTGATACGGAGACGTCCCCGTCCGGCTTCAGTAGTCCCCCACACCCTGGTACCTGTCCGCCTTGTATCCGAACCAGCCGTACCTTGTCGTTCTCTAACAACCTAGGTTGGATCGATGCGAAACCGTGGCTGTCTCAATCAATAGTTTCCCAGCACCCGAGAGAGACAGCCCTGCTGTCACCGAGCAGTACTTCGTCACCCCGTGCATCGCCTGAAAACGATTTAACCGCAGAAAGATAATCTTTCATTGCCCAAAGAGAAAGTGGCTCGTACGAGGTCAACTTGCCCATGCTGAACGCATGGTCAAGGGAGTCGAATTGACCTTGCAGCCGGCGAACCACGTGATAATGCTGCTGTCCCCTATTCACTGGTAGATAGGGGTCGAGGTGTTCCTCGAACATTCTCGTGTCGTCTTGGAAACGTGACCAAAATGACTGTACC
>NC_051421.1:25596143-25611143 GCF_015228065.2 Penaeus monodon | reverse complement strand
GGAGAATTGACCCTGTTACAGACGAGTAAAACCCCTCCAAATGAAAAATGTCATAATAAATAACCTAACCCCCCTCCCCCCCGTCCCCCCCCCACCCCCCTCAGGTCGGTCACAAACGGGGTTGCTAAGGGACCAAAAATTCCCTTTCCGCCCCTCGTGTGCCCGGGAAAAGAAAAATTTAACTGAAAAGGAAATTAAAAGCGGGTAACGATATTTTTTTTTTTTCTTTTTTCCCATCACACACACACACACACACACACACACACACCACACACACACACACACCCCACACACACACACACAACACACACACCACCACCATCCCCACCCCTCCATACCCCCCCACCCCCCACCCCGAAATATCATCATTTTTTTAAACTTGTATTGGTTTCGGAATTTTGACCTTTTACGACGAAGATCACCCCTCCAATTAATATAACCAAAAAGCCCCTCTAATGATTCTAATACATCCACCTAAACGGTTCCTCTCACCCCCCCCCCAAAACCCAACCCCTCCTTCCCCTTCCACCCCCCCTGCCCCATTCCTCCAACCCAAAGCAAAATAGTAAGAAAAAGAAAAACAAACAAACAAATCAAAAGTCCTACTAAGGAGATAATACACCCGCAATTGAAGGGCCCAGTGACCCCCCCCTTAATGAATGATGCAATCTAATCCCCCCCAAAATGCCAGGTGTCACTGATGACCCCCCCTCCCTCTCACCCCCCTCCCTCCACACCCGCCCCCGCAATATTCTTGAACTTGTAACCGGCGAGAATTTACCCTGTTACAGATGAGTGAACCCCCCCTAAAGAAGAAAATAACACAAATAACGGGTTTTAATTTTCGTGTAAATGGAAAATGGATTTCCACTATTTTTTATATATTTTCACCTTCATGCATACAATAAAAGTTAATTACCAAAGATTGAAAAGCGTGGTTTTTTTCTATTTAGAGGCATTAATGGGTTTCAAGTACCCCATACCAGGGCAAAGACGGGGTTTCCCCCTCGTATTTAGCCTGAACACCAAACAACCCCTCTTTTTGCTCAAGGGAATGTAAATAATCGCAAAGATATAATCAGATCTTTTATTTTTTTTTAAATGCATAAAATTTAAAAAAGGTGCAGACCTAATAAAAATAAAATTTAAAAGAAAAGACTTAATTTCGCAGAACACTGATAAGCCTGCCACCTCCTCTCGGTTTACTAGCTTCTTAATCCAAAACATCCCTTTATAATAAAAATATAGTTATTGAAAAGGAAACATGAAAAACTTTTTTGTACTTTTTAGCTTCAAACTTTTCACAAACATACGCCCTAAGAGGCGAAACACAAAAACAGGCTTTAAATTTCTGTGTAAATGTAAATCCCATAACCATATTTCATAACCTTTTCACGTTTTCATACTTTAAAAAAATAAAAGGTTTTTTTACCTAATAGTTGAAAGACGTGGTTTTATTCTATTTAGAGAGTTAATAGGGTTTTCAAGGGATCCACACCAGGTAAAAAAATGGGTTTCCCCTTCGTATTTATGCCTAACACAATTAAACTACCAACTACGCACTACTTGCCCTATTATAAATATTTTTTGAATTTTAATAAATTTTACAAATGGCCCCCTGCTATAGACGAATGATCACCCCTCATAAAACCCAAAAACAAATAACCGCGCAAGGGGAAAAAACCCAAACCCCAGGGCGGATAGAAGCAGGCCGTAATGACCAAATTCAAGGGTTTTCCCGAAAAAAAAGGTGATCCTTTCCCTTTCCCTTTCCCACCCCCCCTCCCCCATTCCTCCATACCCATTACAAACCAATAATAGTAAAAAAAGAAGCAAACAAACAGTCACAAGTGTTAAAGGGGAAAATAAAAAGCCCTTCCCTAAAGGTACAGGTGAGTGATCACACCTATAGCTAAGAGGTGACACGATCAATATGATAGCCCGATGCCGTGTCCTGATGACCCCACCCCATCATCACCCCCTCCCCTCCCTCCCACCCTCCCCCATATGCCTTTATTATGACTCTCAAGCTTACACAAACACACGTCCTAGAGGCGATAACACAAATAACAGGCTTAAAGTTTCTGTGTAAATGTAAATGCGATAACCAATATTTCATACTTTGCACGTTTCATACTTATAAAACTAACAGGTTAATTACCTAATAGACTGAAAAGATGCTGGTCTGATTCTATTTAGAGAGCCTGAATAGTGTTTTCAAGGTATCTACACCAGGTCAAAGACGGGTTTCCCCCTCATATTTACACCTGAACACCTAATTATCTACCAACTAGCGTCACCACCTGTCCCACGTGTTGACTCAGTTATGTTTTGCTAATTTCCCCTTTTAGCAATTGACTCTTTATCAAAACCAAGAACTTTTATGAAATATGAAAAAAATTGAGGTAAAATAATATAACTTGTTTGCCCCTCATGATATAATGCTTTTATAATTGTTCGCATATTGGACAAAGACACACAGACAAATTAACCTAAAGTAGGGACTTTTGGGGTATTTTTACCCGAGGGAGTAAAAATATACATGGCACCCGCGATGCGATATATCTTAACAGACAGCATGCAAATTTCCAATTGATGTTCGATGTGTTTTTTTTTTTATCTTTTCTTAAACCAAGTTATCAATAACTATATATTACTTTTCCTAATCAAAACATTCTTTGCAAAATATACAAAAGTAAAGGTACTTTCTTTTTTCCTGTTATGCGTCTACATCAGATATTCTTGTTTTTACCTGGTAGTAAAGGTGTATATGACGAGCAACATACAGTCGAGGAGGTATGTTATGGAGAAAGGGTTGAAAATCACAGTCCTAAAGGGGAAAAAAAGCGGGAACCGAAGCCACGTTTGTAAATGACATTTGTTTAGGAACAAAAAAATCACACTACCTCATAATAAGGGAGGGAAAAACTTCCTTTTATCTAACTTAGAGGACCTATCTAGAAGGGCTTGCCTCAGTTGCCGGTCCTCGCACCACATCCTTCTACACACCTGCTCATTCCGCTAACTCACGACCCGCCCTCCCTATCAAACATGTCATAGCTTGTTGGCGGGACCTCTCCCCTTCTCCTACATATGCTCCTCCCTCCTCGTCCCTCGATTAAACGTGATGCTGTATTTACCGCGAGGAAGTAAAATTATTGATCATAATAATAAATGTAGTTCTAACATAACTTCACACGACACTAAATATGCATGGACAGGGTTTGGCTTAGAATTAGTGATGCTTATAGCCATATCAAGCTTGGAAGTTCCTTGCGAAGAAAAGTGGTAGTATAAAAAACAATAAATAACTCGTATGACTGCAATACACAATAAACTCTGGAAGATTACAAACGTGTGTCGGATCATTTATCAGAATCGAATCTGCACAGAATGCCAACTTAGTAATTCTATCATTCATTCTTCAAGTCTTACTTCTCGCTGTTCTCACCATTATTTTTTCCTTAAAACGCAAAAGATTACGATGATGGGCAAAAACAACTTGCTGTTTTTCGGAAACGCCATTTCCTGGGTTAGGGGAAATTCCTCTTTGGGAAGGAGCATTCAGTTTCTACAGAAGCTTATAAAAAATAAAAACCTCATCGAGCCCCTTACAGGGCAAATATTTTAAAAATTTATTTTTAAGGACAAATAATGCTCCCTTTAAAAGTTTTAAATCCCATTTTTATACTTTTTTTTGTAAAAAAATTAACTTTATCCTTGCATAAGGGGGAAATAAAAAAAATCCCTAAAACTTTTAAACCCTACTTTGTCAAAAATATTTTCCTTGGGTTTAAATTAAAATTATCTGCCGCCCCCTACAAAAAAAGGCCATTATGGGCATCCCCATGGGGGGCCAAAAATTAAATTCTGAAAAAATCTAAAAAACTATAGGAAATAAAACCTTACTGAAAAACATAAATAAAAAATAAATATATGAAAATCAAAAACATAAATTTGTGCTTTAAAAGTAAAAGTTAAAATTTAAAATTTTTTTTAAAAAATATTGGGTTTCCTTTGGGAAAAAACTTTTTTTGCTCCTCAGTTTATAAATTTTTTTTTAATTTTTTCGAGTATTGGAAAAAAGCCACAAAACAAATTAGCCTAAAGCAGGGATTTTGACCAGGGGTATTGGGCTTGGGACATCGATTTTTTTTGAAAAACACGATATAACCCTTTTATATATAAATGCCTAAAGGTATCAACTTATTTGCCTGAGACATTTTTTTTTTTACAAATCTTTTTATTGTAACTTTCAACAGCAAAAAACTACCTATGTCATCGCCCCCCCCCTACGGGGTTTTAACCTATTCAAAGGCACGATATATTAATGAAAAAACTGACCGCATTTAACCGCATTTAGACGGGGGAGATTGTAAGCCCCCTTTACTTCCGCACGCGTCCTTCGCCAAGCTACTGCAGGGCCGGGGAAAGAAAACGCGCACGCGGGGGCGAGGGTTTTTTTCGGGGGGCGGCGGAGGCGGGGGACCCGGCAAAGGGTTTTGCGTCGGAGGGGCGACATTTTTGCAGGGGGAGAGAAAAACGTATCAATAAAACTCGAATTTTTTTTTTTTACAGGGAAACTATACTGCTTTTTGTTACGGGACATTATCATACCAAATTTTCCCAAACGAAGGGGGCATGTGATGACAAAACGGGGTTTATCTTTTAAATTTTAAATGGTTACAGAAGGGAATTTGGGGGAAAATGTAATTTTTCGGGAAAAGGGCCCTCGTTTTTTTTTTTGTATAAAAAAAAAGGGGTTATATATATATTTACTTTGGGGGCCCGAAATTTTATATTGGTATAATTTTAGGAATGCCCGCATTGAAACAAAAGGAAATTTGAAAATTTGGGGTTTAAAAAATGACAAACGTTTGTAAAAAAAATCTTAAAACTCCCTAAATGTTCAGCAAAGTGGGCCCCCCGCCTCCTTTGGCTTGTTTATTTTCGTCTGTAATAGTTTACATATGGGTTTTAAAAGGGGAAAAACAAATATTTTTCCTAAGTTGCATTGTGGGTTTTTAAAAACATGGGAAAAATGCGGCAAACATTTTGGGAAAAATTAACCGCATTGTCCCTTGGGGTTTAATTAGAAAAACAAAACTGATAAACAACCTTGGACGGTGGTGACGCTGGGTTGGTAGATAATTGGTTTTTCAGGCAAAAATATGGGGGGGGAACCCGGTTTTTGCCCTGTTTAGTACTTAAAAACACTTTTTCAGGCTCCCCAAAAAAAATTCAGACCAGCGCCCTTTTCATTTCTATTAGGAAATTTAACCTTTTATTTTTTATAAGTATAAAACGCCAAAAGTATAAAAATATGGTTACCGCATTTACTTTTAACAAAAATTTTAAAGCCTTTTATTTGTTTCGCCTTTAGGAGGGGTTTTTTTGTGAAAGCTTGAGGTCATAAAAAGGCTATGGGGGGGGGGGTGGGAGGGGGGGAGGGGGTTTTGATGGGGGTGGGGGTCATCAGGGCACCGGGCATGGGGGCTCGCAAAATTGATCGTGCCCCACGCTCATTACTATAGGTGTAAATAAAACCCACCTGTAACACTTCAGTGAAGGGCGGGTATTATTTTTCCGAAGCAGGACTTGTGACTTTTTTGGGTTTGCTTTTTTTTCCCTTATTATTTTTGGGTTTGTAATGGGGTATGGGGGAATGGGGGACGGGGGCGGTGGGAAAGGGGAAGAAGGAATACCTGTTTTAAAGGTAAAAACCCCTTTGGGAATTTGGCCCATTCCCTTTGGCCTGACTTCTATCCGCCGGGGTTTGGGTTTTTTCCCTTTGCGGGGTTTATTTTTTTTTGGGTTTTGAAGGTGTCATTCGTCTGAAAAACGGCCATTTGTAAAGCTTTTAAAAGTTCAAACAATAGTTATACAAGGGAAAAGTATGACGCTAGTTGGTAGAAAAATTGGGGGTTTTTCGGGGCGAATACAAAGGGGGAAAAACCCGTCTTGGGCCCGGGTGTGGTACCTTGAAAACCCTATTAATGCTCTTGAATAGAAAAAAAAAAAACCCCCGTCTTTCAACTATTGGGTAAAAAATTTTTAGTTTATAAGTATAAAAAAGTGAAAAGGGTATAAAAATAGGTTATCGATTTACATTTACACAAAAAATTTTAAAAGCCTTTTTTTTGGTTTCCCCTCTTAGGCGTATTTTTGGGGAAGCTTGAGAGTCAAAAAAAGTAAAAACAAGAATTTCATGATCCTTTTCAAAAAACCTATATTTTTTTTATAAAGGGAGTTTTTGGGGATGAAAAGAAAGGCTAGTATAACTTTTAAAATATGAGAGGGGGGGCGGTTTATCGGGTTTTTTCTGCGAATTAAGTCATTTTTTTTAAAATTAAATTCTTATTAGGTCGGCCCCTTTTCTATATTATGCATTTGAAAAAAAAAATAAAGAAAATGTTTTATAATCTTTGCGTTTTATTTCATCATTACCTCTGAGCAAAAGAGGTGGTTGTTAGGGGTTCAGGCGTAAATAAAAGGGGGGAAAACCCCCGTCTTTGACCGGGTATAGATCCTTAAAACCCCTATTAATGCCCCTCTAAATAGAATAAAAACCAGCGACTTTTCAATCTTTTAGGAAATTTAACCTTTTATTTTTTTTAAAGCATAAAAAGGTGAAATATATAAATAGGGAAATTTGCTTTCCTTTTACACAAAAAATTTAAAGGGCCTGTTATTTGTGTTATTTTTTCATTCATTAGGGGGGGTGGTCACTAATCTGTAACAGGGTAAATTTCTCGTTTGGGTTTACAATTTTAAAACCCGAAGAATATTGCGGGGGGGGGTGTGGAGGGGAGGAGGGGTGATGAGGGAGGTGGGTCATCAGTGACACCGGGCTTTGGGTTTGGTTTATGATTGCATCATTCATTAGGGGGGGGGTTTTCACGGGCATTTCCCGTGCGGGGCTGATTATCCCCTTTAAGTAGGACTTGTGATTTTTTGTTTGCTCTTTTCTTACTTTTATTGTTTTGGGGTTGGGGGAATGGGGGGGCAGGGGGGGTGGGAAGGGGAAGGGGGGTTGGGTTTTGGGGAGGGGAGGGTGAGGGGAACCTTTTTAGGGGTATGATTAACATCATTAAGGGGACATTTATGGATTATGTTTAAATTAGGGGGATGTCTTTCGTCTGTAACGGGGGCCCAATTTTCCCCGATCCAGGTACAATTTTAAACCTGAGGGAATATTGGGGGGTGGGGGGGGGAGGGTATGGAAGGGGGTGGTGAGGGTGGGGGTGGTTTTGGTGTGTGTGTGTGTGGTTGGGGTGTGGGGTGTGAAGGGAAAATAGAAAAAAAAAAAGAAATTTTGTAAAACCGCTTTTAAATTAACCCTTTTTTCCTTTAAATTTGTATTTTACCCGGTCAGGACGGGGGAGGGAAAACGGTAATTATTGGTCTTTAAAGCAGACCTTTTTTGTGACCAAACCTGAGGGGGGTTTGGGGGGACGGGGGGGGGAGGCGTTGGGGTTTATTGTTTTAACATTCATTCTTTAGGAGGGGGGGGTTTAACTCGTTGAAAACAGGGTAAATTTCCGATCCAGGTACAAGTTCAAAAAAAAATTTGGAAAAAAATTCATTAGTAGGGGTGGTCATGTCTGAAAAACAGGGCCCCATTTCTCGACCGGGAAAACAAGTTCAAACACGAGGGAATCATTAGGGGGGGGTTGGTCATCTTTTGTAACAGGGTAAATTTCCGATCCAGGTACAAGTTCAAACCCGATGAATATTGGGGGGGTGGGGGGGAGGAGGTCATCTGTGCCCCACCTGGCAGGGGGTTTGGTTTGATTGCCCCCTTCTTAGGAGGGGTGATCACTCGTGTGGGAAACGGGGGAAATTTATCGATACGGGTACAATTTTTAAACATGATGAATATTTGCGGGGCGGGGGGGGGAGGGTAGGGGAAGAGGTGGGGGGTTGGGGAAAGGGGGGGTGGGGGGAGGTTCATCGGGGCCCCCGGGCAAAAGGGTTTTTCGAGAAAAGGGGGGGGGAGTCCCCCAAGGTTTTTGGCTAATTTTTTTGGTTAGGGCCCATTGATAATGATTCGGGGTTACGGTAATTTTTTGGTTTTCCTTTCCGGGGGTCTTTAAACCCCGGGTTGTGGGCGTAAGGTGGGGGCGTTTTTGTCCGTCGCCTGTTTTGGAGAGGGGGGAAAGGGAATAGATATAAATTTGAGTTGGTTAAATTTTTTTTCCCTTTTTTTAAAAATTTTTTTTCCTTTTTTTTTTTGGGGGGGAGAAGGGTTGGTTGGTTTTTCATTTAAAAATTATTAAAATTTTTTTCCTTAAATTTTTTTTTTTTCCCTTTGGGGGTAAAGGTTTTCCTTCCTTTTTTTTTTTTCCCCCCTTTTTTTTGGGGACGTGGGGGGGGTTTTTTTCCCCTTTTTTAAATTTTTGGGGTTTTTAAAAAAAAATTTTTTTTTTTTATATAAAAATTTTTTTAAAATTTTTATAAAAAAAAAAATATATTAATATATATTTTTAAAAAATAAAATTTTAAAAAAATAAAAATTTTTGGGAAAAAAAAAAATAAAAAAAAAAATACAAAATTAAACCCATAAAAAATAATACAAAAATATTATATATATAATATAATATAATATATTATAACACATAAATTTTTAATTTATAATTATATATATTTTTTTTTTTTAAAAAAAAAAAAAAATATATATATATATTTTTATATAATTTTAAAATTAATAAAAATTTTTTTATATATATCCCCTTTTTTTTTAAAATTTTCCCCTTTTTTTTTTTTTTTTTTTTAAAAATTTTTAATTTTATTAAAAAAATTTTTTTTATAAAATATAATTTTTTTTAATTTTAAAATTTTTTTTTTTTTTTTTTTTAAAAAAAAAAATAAAAAAAAAAAAAAAAAATATATAATAAATAAAAAACTATAAAAAAAAATTAAAAAAAAAAATATATATATATTTTTTTAAAAAAAAAATTTTTTTTTTAAAATTATATATTTTTAAAAAAAAAAAAATTTTTTTTTTATATATATATATTTTTTATATTTTTTTTTAAAAAAAAAAAAAAAAATATATATAAAAATATTTTTTTAAAAAAAAAAAAAAAAAAATTTTTATATAATTTTTATTATAATATTAAACCAAAAAATTATATAAATTTTTTTATTTAAAAAAATTTTTAAAATTTTAAAAAAAAAAAAATAATAATAAAAAACTTTTTATTTATATATAAAAATTTAATATATATAAAAAAAAAAACAAAATTTAAAAAAATAAAAAAAAAAAAAATTATAAAAAAAAAATTTTTTTTTTTTTTCCAAAAAAATTTTAAAATTTTATAAATTTTTTTATAATTTTTTTTTTTTTATATTAAAAAAAAAAAATTTTTTTTTTTTTTTTTTTTTTTAAAAAAAAAAAATTTTTTTTTTTTTTTTTTTTTTTTTTTTTTGTGTGTGTGTGTGTGTTTTTTTTTTTTTTTATTTTAAAAATTTTATAAAAATTTTAAAATTTTTTTTTAAATTTTTTTTTTTTTATATTAAATTTTTTTATATTTTTTAAATTATATTTTTTTTTTTAAAAAAAAAAATTTTTTTTTTTTTATATATTTAAAATTTTAAAAAAATGGTTTTTTTTTTTTAAAAAAAAAAATTTTTTTTTTATATAAATATTATTATAAAAAAATAAAAATTTTTTTTTTTTTTTTTTTTTTTAAATTTTTATTTTTTTAAAAATTTTTTTAATTTTTTTTTTTTTTATATTTTTTATATAAATTTTTATAATTTTAAATTTTTTTTTTAAAAAAAAAATTTTTTTTATTTAAAAAATTTTTTTTTTAAAAAATTTTTTTTATTTAAAATAAAAAAAATATTTTATAAAACCCAAAATATATATATAAATATATTTTTTTTAAAAATTTTAAAATTTATAAACCTAAAAATTTTTTTTATAAAAAAATTTTAATATACCTTTTAATTTTTAATATATATTTTAAAATTATAAATTTTAAAAAAAATTTTTATTTTTTTATTTTTTTAAAAAAAAAATTTTTTTAAAAAAATTTTTTTTTTTTATTAAAAATATATATTTTTTTTTTTTATAAAAATTTTTTTATTTAAAAAATTTTTTTTAAAAAAAAAAAATAAAAAATTTTAAAAAAATATAAAAAAAAATAAATATATATTATATATTTTTTAAAAAAAAAAAATAACATTAAAAAAAAATTTTTTTTTTAAAAATAATATTTTTTTTTTAAAAAAAAATATATAAAAAAATTTTTTAAAATTTTTTTTTTCTTTTTTATTTTTTTTTTTTAAAAAATTTTTTTTTATATATATATTTAAATTTTAAAAAAATTTTAAAAAATTTAATTATTGGGGGGGTGGGGTTTTATATAAAAAATTTTTTTAAAAAATTTTTTTTGGAAAAAAAAATTTTATTTTTTTCTTTTTTTTTTTTTTTTTAAAAAAATAATTTTTTTTAAAAATTTTTTTTTTTATTTTTTATTTTTTTTTTAAAAATTTATTTTTTTTTTTTTTTAAATTTTTAAAAAAAATTTTTTTTTTTTTTTTTTTTTTTATTATTATTTTAAAAAAAATATTTTTTTTAAAAATATATATATTATTTAAAATTTTATATTTTTTTTATAAAAAAAATTTTTTTTTAAAAAAAAAAAAAAAAATTTTTAAAAAAAACCCAAAAAAATATAACATAAAAATTATTAAAAAAAACCCTTTTTTTTTTTAAAATTTATTAAGTTTTTATTAATAAAATTTAAGTATTTTATTTTTTTTTAAAAAAAAAAATTTTTTTTTTTTTTTTTTTAAAATTTTTTTTTAATTTTTTGAAAAAATTTTTTAAAAAAATTTAAAATTTTAAAAATTTTTTCCCCTTTTTTTTTAAAATTTTTTTTTTTTTTCCCCTTTTTTTTTTTCCCCCCTTTTTTTTTTTCCCCCCCCCCAATTTAAATTTTTTTTTTTTTTTTCTTTATTAATTTTCCCCCCCCCCCCCCCCCCTTTTTTTTTTTTTTTTTTTTTTTTTAAAAAAAACCCCCCCCCCTTTTTTTAACCTTTTTTTTTTTTTTTTTTTAAAATTTTTTTTTTTAAAAAAAATTTAATCCCACCTTTTTTTCCCCCCCCCCCTCCGGGGGGTTGGGGGCCCCCCCCCCCCCCCCCCCTTGGGCCCGGGGGCCCCCGGGGGCCCCAAAAAATTTTTTGGGGGGGCCCCAGGGCCCCAAAAAAATTTTTTTTGGGGGGTTTTTTTTTTTTTCCCCCCAAAAAAAAAAAAAAATTTAAAAAAAAAAAAAAAAAATTAAAAAAAAAAAAAAAATTTTTTTTAAAAAAAAATTTTTTTTGGTTTTCCCCAAAAAAAATTTTTTTTTTTTAAAAAAAATTTTTTTTAAAAAAAATTTTTAAAAAAGGGGGTTTTCCCCCCTTTAAAAAAAAAAAAAAAAAAAAAAAAAAAAATAAAACCCCTTTTTAAAAATTTTTTTTTTTTTCCCCTTTTTTAAAAAAAAAACCTTTTTTTTTTTTTTTTCCCCCAAAAAAAAAAACCAAAAAAAAAAAAAAAAAAATTCCCCCCTGGGAAAAAAAAAAATTTTTTTTTTCCCTTCCTTTCGGTTTAAGGGCCCCCCTTTTTTTTTTTGGGGGGTTTTATTTTTTTTAAAAACCCCCGGCCCGGGGTTGGAAAAAAAAAAAAAAAGGGGGGGGAAAAAAAAAAGGGGTTTTTAAAAATCCCCCAAAAATTTTTTAAAAAAAAAGGGGGGGGAAAAAAAACAAAAAAGGGGAAAAAATTTTTTTTTAAAAAAAAAAAACAAAAAAATTTTTAAAAAAAAAAAAAAAAAAAAAAGGGGGGAAAATTTAAAAAAGCCTTTTTGAACCCCCAAAAAAATTTTTTTTTCCCCCCCCCTTTTTTTTTTAAAAAAAATTTTAATTTTAAATTTTTTTTTAAAAATTTTTTTTTGGGCCCGGGGGCCCCGGGGGGTTTTTTTCCCCTTCCCCCCAAAAATTTTTTGGGGAGGGTCTACCCTTTTTTTAAAAACCCCCCCAAAATTTTTTTAAAGGGGGGGCCCCCGAAACCAAAAAAAATTTTACAAAAAGGGGAAAAACCCCAAAATTTTTCCCCGGGAAAATTAAAATGAAAGGGGGGTTAAACCTTTTTTTCCCAAATTTTTAAAAAATTAAATTTAAAATTAAAAAAAAAAAATTTTAAAATAAAAAAATTTTTGTTTTTTATTTTTTTTTTTTTTTTTTTTTTTTTTTTGGTTAATTTTGAAAATTTTTTTTCAGATTGGGCCCTGGGTATAATATTGTCCCAAGGTTTCCCCTTTGACATGCCTTTTTCCCTTGCTTATTTTTGGCTGACTGGCTTTTTTATTATTTTTAAACCAATTTTTTCCTTCTTTAAAATTTTTTAAATTGGGCCTTTCTTTGAGTTTACTAAGGAAAAATTATCAAAAAATTTATTTTTTTTGGGTTTTCATTTTTATTTGCCCCTTTCCCTTATTCAGAAAAAATTTCTAAAAAAAAAAAGTTTTCAATTTGGGCCCCCTTAAAACCCTTTTTAAAATTTTTTTTGGGGTTTAAAGTTGGGGGGGTTTTCCCCTCTTTTAAATTTCCGTTTTAAAAAATTTTTTCCCCCCTTTATTCTTTTGTTTCCCAAAATTTTTCTGTAAGGAAATTTTTTTAATTTAAACCAAAAAGGGGTTTGTGTTTGTATGAAAATAATTTTTTTTAAAAATTATTATATATATATTATAATATATTATATATATAATATTTTATATATATTTATATAAAAAAAAAAAATTTTATTTTTAAAAATTAAATTTTTAAATATATTATATTATATATATTATATATTATAAAATTATAATAATAAATTATATAAATTAATATTTATATAATTTTTAAATTTTTAAATTTTTTATATATATATATTTATTTTTAAAAAAAAAATTTTTATTATACCTATAAATTAAATGGGTTTATAAAAAATAAAAAAATTTTTTATTTTTATATATAAAATTTATGTTTTATAAAAATATATATATATTTTTGGGGTTATATATATTATATAAAAAAATAAATAATGTAAAAATGCACACCACATACAAAAGTACACTCATCAATAATGGATGTCAGTTTGAGCACCAACCTCCCAAAATCCTTCGCCATCAACCCGATCTTCGCTTTCATTTTATTTTTCCATCGACACCCGAAAATCTTTTTTGGGTTTCGCTCGTTGTCTTTGGGTTTTCCTTTCCTCTGTTTCCCATACCCTGCAGCAAGTTTTTCTCATACTTTTACCTCATCCAAAGACCAAAAAACTTTGTTTCCTTTTTTTCAAAAATGTCCAAAAAGCCGGTCTTTTTAATTTTTTTTCTCAGCACTTCACGTTTGTTTTTCTTTTTGTCCATAATAGTAGTATCGTCTTAACACCATTTCAAAAACTAGACTTTTTCCTGTCTATCTTTCAGCACCCAACACTAGAACCCTATGACCAATTTGGGGAAAATAATGATTCAATAACCTCAGTTTTTCCGTTTAAAGGTAAAGCTTTTGGTCTTTCCCGGTTATTGGAGCAAAATGTGGGGTTTTTGGCAAGTAATTTTCTTTTTTTATCCGATGAATCTCATATATTTTGTTAAAAATCCAAGATAATGAACTCTTTACATTTTCCCCAACCCCTCCATTGATGAAAAAAAGTTTTTATCGTTTATTGCCCGGTTATCTTTGAACTTCAGATTTTTTGTTTTTTTGGGATAAGAAAAAAAACCCCTTTTTGCTTGCTTTCTAACTTTATCTAGTAGTTGTTTTTATTCAAAGATACTGCTGGCAATTAAAGGTGGTGTTTTTACCCCAAAATCCCCTGCCCTGCGCCGACAGCTTCACCCCAACCCTGGCATATGGGGCTAATAGGGTGCATCCTTGTTCAAGGGAACCCCAGGGGGCAGTTTTTTTGTCTTTCCCCGGACAAATATTATATATATATTATTTAATATATATAAATATAATATTAATAAATTTATATATTATTAAAATTATATTATATACATCATAATAATCGTGCCACATACTTTTATATATATATGTGTGGTGTGTGTGTTGGTGGTTTTGTGCGTATGGGGTAGTGTGTGTGTGTGTGTGTGTGTGTGGAATGGTGTGTGTGTGGGTGTAATGGTGTGTTGTTGTGGTATATATATAAATGTATTATATATATATTAATATATTTTAATATATTATATATAATATATATATTGTCATAGATATATTTAAAAATAGATAGTATTTTTTATGTGTTTGTATACTATATTTATATATACTATATTAATTAAAATTTATATATATAAATAAATTTATGTGTGTCCTTGGGTCTGGTGGTGTGTGTGATGTGTGTGGGGGTCTGTTGTGTGGTGTGTGTGTGTGTGTATGTGGTTTGCTGAGGTGGTGTGGTGTGTGTATAAAAAAATAAAATTTATATATAAAATATTAAATATATTATATATGTGTGTGTGTTTGTGTGTGGTGGGTGTGTGTTTGGTGTGTAAATTATATAATAATAAATTTTATTATATATTATTAATTAAAATATAATACATTAATAATATAATATATAATATAATATTATAATTTTTGTGTGTGTGTGTGTGTGTGTGGTGTGTGTGATGCGTGGTTTTAAATATATATTATATATATATATATATTTATATTATATATAAAATATAAAATTTTATGTAAATTATTATAAAATATTTATATATATATATATTTGTTTGGGGGTGTTTGTGTGTTGTGGGTGTGTGTGTGTGTGTGGGTGGGGGTGTTGTCTGTGTGTGTGTTTTGGGTGTATTATAATAATATATATATTATATTTATAATATTATTATTATTTTAAAATTTTTTTATAATATATATTATTATATTATATTATAGTGTGTGTGTGTTTTGTTTGTGTGTGTGGTGTGTGTGTGTGGGTGTGTGTGTGTGTTATATAAAAAAATATATTATATATATATATAA
>NC_051421.1:25531950-25541950 GCF_015228065.2 Penaeus monodon | reverse complement strand
ATTGTAATAGAGAATCTGACCCAAGACAGGATTATTGGCCATGTGACCAAGCCTACGGTTTATTCGGAGAAATATTGCTTATTTTTCGTGGATAACGAGATATGTAGTCTTCGGAATTTCTTAGATATTAATCTGCAGATTGACCTGAAGTAGGTGACATGAATACATTCTTCGGGTACTGATGATTAGCTCAAAACCAGTTCTGAACATAGTTTATTTATTCAGCTGTTTGTTTATCAGCGACTAATCTACTTGATTGATTCAATAACATTTAAATTCGCAGTGGTATCATATATCTGAATAGCATGGAAACAGTATGGTTGCTTTATAACAAGCCAAGTGAATAACAATTTGGATTATAATCAATCTAATCAAATATCAATGTATTCAGCCTACAGTTATATGTCGCATCGAGTCCGATCCATCCCATCAATACTTTTGCAGAAATAGTGATTATAGTAACTCTATGAAAATGCATCCTTTTCAAATTCTCGTATGCAACTAATACAAGTACTCATAAGATATATGCAACTAATAATAAAAAAATAATGATGAATATGTGAAAACAAACAAGTATTAATAAGTTTCATAATTTGTAAAAAGCAGTAGAGCGAGTTACTCCTAAAAATACTTTTGCCTCTGCGAACACTTTGAGAAAACTAAAACAGAAAATGACCGCGCTTTCTAAACCTCCCGATTCTATGCCGCAAGAAATCACAAACTTGGTATCGAGGTCTTCGCTGTCATCCGAGTCCTCCGCCTCCGGACTCTCTTTGATAACCTCCATGGGCTCAGCGGGACTAGGCGCTGAAGGGGGAGGAACCTCACTTACCGGAGAGGAAATGCCTCTCTCGCGTCAACGGGTGTTAAGGGCGTCGAGGTAAGTTTCTGCTTGTCCATCGACATGCTGCCGCCGCTTCCTCTTTTCTTCACAAAGTAGTACCTGCAATTGCGATAACAGCTACTACGGCTGCGCTTGCTACGCCAATGATAACCCAGAAGGCCGACGGAACCGACGAAGCCTGGAAGAGAAGGGGTGGGATAGGTTTATGTCAATGAAATTCATAAATGTGACAAAGAGATTACTGGAAACCCTGAAACGAAATTTAATAGCACCTCAGCCATAAATAATTGAATATATATGTATGAAAGAGAAGCTATCGTATGCTAGGAAGAAATCGTAGAATAAGTTTCAGAAGACATTTTTTTTTTTACTTTAAGCTTAGGAAAAAATAGATATTTGCAATCATTCATTAAGCAAGAGGCTTATATTACTTGATATATACATGATGAGCGAAAAGACAACAAGAAAACCCTCCTCAAAGAGTTAAAACTGTTCTAAAGTTTAGTTTAACTTTTTGGTAACCAAACTAAAACCAAATCGAATAAAAGCGGGGGTCTTTTATAAAATAGTATTTGTATATTCTATCATTATCATAAATTGTGTAGAGTAACAGCACAAGAAACATTAATTTACCATCACCATCTCCTGGATCGGAAGTAGTCCCATCTGTAAAAAACACTAGCAAAAAATTTACTCTCGATTTCACTAAAATAGAGTTATACAATATATGTGTTTATCTATACATGTATATGAACATTTCACAAAAATAAAATCTTGCGTCCTAAACACACACACTCTCTCTCTCACTCTCTCCATCCCTTCTCCTTCTCTCTCCCTCCCATAAAAACATCATCTCGCTCTCATTCTTCCCCCTCCTTTCGTGCTTTCCCTCTTTCTTTTTCTTCTATATCCTTTTTTATATATATATAATTATATTAATATAATATATAAAATTATTAATATATATATATATAATATATATATAAATAATATATGCATCCCCCGGGGCCCTTGGGGCAAGTCAGTGCTGGTCCCAACCCCGGGAAATTAAAATAGAGAAAATGATTACATAAAAGGTAACACCGGGCCCACCTCCGGGGAAAGGAACTGGGGACCCTACCACGTACTCACTCCAAGAGCATCACAACATGAAAACTACAATTAAGTATCATGCTGTGACCACGGCGGCTCAAACATGAACCGACCGTTAAAAAATAAATAAATAAATAAATAAATATACATACGCACGCACGGGGCACACACACACCACAACACACACACCACACACACACATACACACACACACACAAATACTATACACATACACACACACCCACACACACACGCACACACACACACACACACACCCCACACACACACAACATATATATATATATATATATTATATATATATATATTAATATAAATATATAGTATATATATATATAAAATATGTATAATAATATTATATATATATATATATATATTTTATATATATTAGTGTGTGGTGTGTGTGGTGTGTGTGTGTGTGTGTGTGGGTATATATATATATATATATATTATATAATATATATATATATTTATATATATTTTAAAATATATATATATATGGAAAATATATATATATATTATATATATATATAATATATATTATATATATATATTATACATTTATATATATGCATTAAATATGAATATACTTTATATGCATATAATGTATGTATGTGTTTTAATTTTGTATATATATATATATATATATATATATATATATAATAATATAATATGATATATATTTCATATATAATTATATGTATATGTGTATATATATAGTATAATAGATTTGCAAGTCTATGCAAAAAGAAACATGGCTCACAGGCTAATACAACCCCTAACTTTTCAATTGCAAATCTATAGTTTTATTAGTGTTGTCTCTATTTGTCAAGTGTACCACCTATTTACAAGCAGTAAAAACTACATATAAACTATGTGTGTGTATGTATAGGGATCATAATATAGGCAAATTTCATGTACACACCCAAAACAACACACTCTCCCCACACATACACCAAAACAGAGAAAATACCACACACATACGGTCTCTCTCTCTCTTTTTTCTATCTATCTAATATCCCTCACTTTTTTTCCTCTCCATTATTGTTAAATCATCAGTGGTTCTACCCGTTATGTAAACGTCCGTCGATCTATCTATCTACATTTCTATCACTTCCCTTTTCCCCTCATACTGTTGACGGAACGGTCGGAGTCGAGCCTAGTGATCCTGTACCGAGGAGGGATGGATTCAGATCATGGGAGAGCTAGTTGTGGAAAGTGGCAGGACCGGGTTTTGGAGTATGGGGAAGATGTTAAGGAAGTTAGAAGTAAGGGCAAAACTGTGGTTGAGAGTGAAGCTGGAAGCAGAGGGGTGTGGTTGGGTCGGGGGTTGATGACGAAGTGTGGTAGAGCTGGCAGTTGAGGGCAAAATTGTGGTAGGGGTGGCAGGAGATGAGACGCTGTGGAAGGAACAATGGAAGGCGTTACTGAAGCAGAGATTGATGAAGCTGTAGATGGACTATCGGTTGTGGTTGAAGCTGTGGTTGGATCAGCGGTTGAGGTTGAAGCTGTGGTTGGACCAGCGGTTGATGTTGAAGCTGTGGTTGGATCAGCGGTTGTGGTTTAAGCTGTGGTTGGATTGGGGGTTGTGGTTGAAGCTGTGGTTGGATTGGGGGTTGAGGTTGAAGCTGTGGTTGGATTGGAGGTTGAGGTTGAAGCTGTGGTTGGATCAGCGGTTGATGTTGATGCTGTGGTTGGATCAGCGGTTGTGGTTGAAGCTGTTGTTGGATTGGCGGTTGAAGCTGTGGTGAAATTCAAGCAATTAGGGTGCAGAAGCAGGGGTGCAGATGAAAATTTAAAATATGAAATGTGAGAGATAGAGACTAGGGAGGAGAGGGAAAAAAACACACACAAGCACACACACACACACACACACACACACCCCACGCACCCCACACACACATACACACACACACACACTATATATATATATATATATATATATTTTATTATTATATATATAATATAATATATATATATATATATGCATATATATGTATATATATAATAACATATATAATATACATTTAATATATAAAATATATATATATTATATAATATATATATATATGTATGTATATATGTAATATATATATATATATTTTATATAGTTTTATAGAGGAGAGAGAGAGGAGGAGAGAGAGGAGAGAGAGAGAGACGAGAGAGAGGGGAGGGGAGAGAGAGAAGAGAGAGAGAGAAAAGAGCTGTGGCTGGACTGACAACTATGACAGAAGCTGTGATGAAAATAACAATGAATACTGAAATTGCAAACTCAGAGCATAAGATGAGCATAAGAATGGATAGATGTATGTGTGTGTGTGGTGTGTGTGGTGTGTGTGTGTTGTGTGTGTGTTTTGTGTGTGTGTGTGTGTGTGAGTATGTATACATATAAATATACATCTATAAACAGACTTATAAATAAAATATATTAGCGCACAAAACAGCCGGAAGATTGTTTTTTTTCATTAGAAGGATGGTCAAAGGGTTCAAGTGTTTACTCTGTGGCAAAGGTGTTAGATGTTCATACAAAGTTTCTTATTTGAGTATTATGAAGTCAATTAGCAAGGACGTGTTTGTATTCCCATCGATTGTAGATCAAGGGGTAGTTGATGCACTCACTCTCTAAATTTAAAATTCATTAATTTTATCATTCCTTATGATTTGGAGTCCAGTAGGCTTTAAATTTTGTCATCACCATTGCCAGTAGCATATGATTAAGTTTGTATTTTTTTTATTATATAAATATTTTTTTCAGCCAGAGAGACGAGAGATACCAAGTTAAAATAATAACTTTTCAATGGCTAGAATAATATTTTCTATTATATGGTGTTATTAAGGCATGGCATAAAGTGATCTGTCGCATTTCAGTGTATTTCCATTGGTCAATTATGGCAGGGTATGGGAAATGCATGTAAATTTGTTTATATCCAATTTTCCCTTTCCCCATCTTTACTCAATATTGTTCCAGTCGTACTACGGTATGCAGGCCCCCTACCCTATACATACACACAAACACACCCCAACACCCCATACACATACACGTTTTGGGGTGTGTGTGTGTGTGTGTGTGTGGTGTGTATATAATATATATATATATAAAATATATACTATATATATATATATAATATATATATGCATGTATGTTTTACATGATGCATTTCTAATACATTATATACATACATACATACATATATATATATATATATTATATAAAATATACATATAAAATATTTTATATTATATATATATATATATATATATATATATATATATATTATATTTTGTATGCCCTATGTATATGTATGTATGTATACACACACACACACACAACACACACACACACACACCACACACACACACACACACACACACACACACATATATTATATATATTATATATATCTATATATATATATATAATATATATATATATAATATATATGTTTTATATATATATGTGGTGTGTGTGTGTTGTGGTTTTGTGTGTGTGTGTGCGTGTATATGTATGCACGTCGGTGCATGTATGTCTTTATGTATATATGTAAAATCAAGGTCTGAATCTGATACAGTTAGTTTTTACCCATGTATTACAACCATGGTGAATTATAACAAAACATACCTACTCATGGCTTAGTTTTTCCCTACCTTTTGTAGACTCAAAGGTGGTACTAGCTGGGGTTGTAAGATCAGACGTGGAGCTAGAAGATGTTGTAAGAGATGTAGGGTCAGGCGTGGCGCTGGTTGAGGTTTCAGGCTTAGGGGTGGTTGTAGGCTCAGATGTTATAGGCTCAGGAGTGGTTGTGGACTCAGGACTGGTTGTAGGCTCAGGAGTGGTTGTGGACTCAGGACTGGTTGTGGACTCAGGAGTGGTTGTAGACTCAGGAGTGGTTGTAGACTCAGGAGTGGTTGAAGTTGTAGGTTCGGGAGTGGTTGTAGTTGTGGTTGTAGGCTCAGGAGTGGTTGTAGTTGTGGTTGTAGGCTCAGGAGTGGTGGTGGTTGTGGTGAAAGGGCTGCCAGATGTTACCATAACACTAACTGGTGAACTCGGGTCTCCCTAGAAGAAGTTAAGTAATATTTATTAATTATACTAAAAAATACCAATACCTATCATAGCAATGACTGATTATCGATGCATATCAGCTATGATCATTACTGATAATGTCGGCGAAATGAAGAATTTATGAATATCATTAATTATTTTCAAAAGATACATGTGACTGTCAGCATTATCACAATATTTAAAAAAAAACATATCAGTGTAGTTATAACAGAAGAGTATTCATTCTTTTTTTTTTACTATCGTCTTTCAGTACTAATAATATTTATTCATGAATTATTTATAATGTATTAATCATCCCTGATATAATTATTAATGTTATTTGTCTTATCACTTTTAGCTTTTTCGAAAAATATCATTATCATTCTTTTATAATCACTGTTCTTTTTGCATTATAATATTGGAAGAAAAAACCCCCAATACAAAAACTAGATTTATTGAAAATGAGATTACAGTTTTTGACCTGAGGATGGAACCCGGTGGATTTCGAAACTGTAGTCTCATTTTCAATAAATCTAGTTTTGTATTGTGGGTTTTCTTTCCATTGATCTACACGGAAGAGGTTTTCTATTCACTATAATTATGTTTTCATTAGTGTGATTGTTTTTGAAACCATTGTCGTTATTTTCATTAAAATTACTGTATTGGTAACTATCGTTCTCATTACCGTTATCATTCTTTTTATTATTACAATCTTATCATATGCATTATCATCTCTGTAGTTTGTACTAGTAGTAAAAGTAAAAAAGTAGTAGTATTCTTATCACTATTATCATTATTATTATTATTTTAAAACATTATTTATTACTATTACATTATTATTTGTTTATTTTATTTATTTTTATTATAATTATTATTATATTAATTATTATAATAATAATATTATTTATTATTAATTATATTATTATTATTATTATATTATTATTATAACTGTGTTAAATTATTATTATTATTATTTTATATTGTTATATATAAATTATTATATTAATTTTTTTTACATTAATATCATTGTTATTATTTATTTATTATGAACATTAGGGTTTTTTTTACCCTTAATTTTCATTTTATTTTGTTACACTATTAGTTATTAGTAGTTTTTGTTTATCATTATGATTTTTATTATTATTATTTTATTATTATTATTATTTCTTTTATATTATTTTTACCAATCATTATTACCATATTATTATTATATTATTATATTTTATTATTTTTTGTTTTTTTATTATTACATTTTTATCATTTTTTATTATTATCATATTATTATTATTATTAACCCTTATTAAATTTATATTTCATTTTTATCCAATGATTAAATTTTGTTAATAATCATTATATAATATAAGTACAATCAAATTAAAAATACTAATGATGAAATATGAATAAAATAAAACATTTAATAATGATAAGAACAATAATGGTAATAATAATAATGATAATAATAATAATAATAATAATAATAATAGTAATAATGATAATAATAATAATGATAATAAAATAATAATGATGATGATAATAATAATGAAAATGAAAATGATAATGATAATAATAGTAATAATAATAATAATAGTAATAATAATAATAATCATCATCATCATAGTAATAGTAATGAAAATTATCATGATAATAATGATAATGATAATAATAATGATAACAATAATAACAATGATGATAATAATAATAATATTAATATTAATATCAACAACAAAATTATAGCAGTGATAATGATAATAGTAGTAGTAGTAGTAATTATTATTATTATTGTTATTATTATCATTATTAATATAACTATTATTATCATTATCATTACTATCATTTTTGTGGTTATTAGTACTATCTTTATTATTATTATCATTATCATTATTTTCATTATCATTATTATTATTATCACTAACAATATTATCATTATTATTATTATTATTATTATTATTATTATTATTATTATTATTATTACTACTACTACTACTACTACTACTACTACTATTACTACTACTATTATCATTATCACTGCTATATTTTTTGTTGTTGATATTATTATTAATATTATTATTATTATCATCTTTTTAATAATTATTATCATTATTGTTATTATTATTATTATTATTATTATTATTATTATTATTATTATTATTATTATATTAATTATTATTATTATTATTACTATTATCATTATTATTAAATTATTGTTATTATTATTATTATTATTATTATATTATTATTATCATTAATGTTCTTACTGTTATTATTGTATATACTTTTTCATTATTGTTGTCATTGCTATTATTATTATCATTTTTACTATTATTATTATCATTATCAATATTATTATTATTATTATCATTATCATTATTATTACTACCATTATTGTTCTTACTTTTTTTTTTTTCATTATCATTATTATAAGTTTTATTTTATTCAACATAATTATCATCATTAGTAATAATAATGACAATAATAACATTGATGATAGTGATAATAATAATAATAATAATAATAATAATAATAATAATAATAATAATAATAATAATATTAATAATAATGATAATAATAGTAATAATAACAATAATAATATAAAAAATAATGATAATGAAATAATGATAACAATAATGATAACAATTATTATTATTATTATTATTATTATTACTATTATTATTATTATTATATTAATGATAAGCATAATAATAACAATAAAAATATCACTAATAATATTAATACCAGTAACAGTAGCAATAACTATAACAATTATCATCATCAAAATAATAACAAAAGTTCGTAAACACATTCAGTTTAGTAGATTTTATTTCACCTTACCTTTTGTTCATCATTATCCCTGGTTTCTACTGGGACAACCGTTATAAAATATCGTGTTTCTTGATCCACCAACTTCGGCAGGAGAAGCACTGCTGTTTGCTCGCCTCCGTATTCCAAGGGTGTCGGAGGTCCTTCAATAACAAATTTAGGATTTTTGTTGTAGGTGGGGTGTTTTTGTTATTTGTGTGTTGGTTAGTTGTTGTTATTGTTTTGTCTGTTTTCTGTTTACGTGATTTCTTTTTCTCCGTCTTCTCGATTTGTAATCAATATTTTTTACTCATTGGATTGGGTATTTCATGAGTGATTTATTTATTTATTTATCTATTTGGTCCGTTCTTGAAATTAATTTACTGGACATGACTTACCTCCTTCGTACTGAGAGTCTTCTACTTTAGTCGTCGACTCGGGGTCGTTTATAAGGTCTTCCAGGGTCTCGCTGTACCAGATGTCATACCGTGATACTGAAGTAAGAGATTACAGCTTGTTGTAGTATACTGTCACACATCAGAGAAAAAAAAGTGGAGAATGTGAACCGGTTAGGAAATATGCGATGTTTATTATTGATTACCTACGTCAATCTGTGAAATATAATTGTAATCTCTTGTTTTCTACGTTGATTCTTACACGTGATATTTTGTTCTGCAGTAATATATCAATGCGTTTCATTTATTTTGAAATTATCACACATCAGACTAGAAAAGAATGTGCCTTTTTAGCGTTAAACTACCCATATATTAGAGTTTAGCCCATCAATAATGGTAACGTCACATTCTGAATTATCAAACACCAGATTCTTAAAGATATATTACTGCAATTTTGCCACATTAATCAACGTAGCTCAATTATTCATTTTCAAATCGATCCTTAACTATACAGTCTAGGATTTCATTATTTACTTTTAAACGGCTACATGAGATTCTTGGCCGCAGTCTTCAGCAATGGCACAAGAGCATCTCAAAATGCAGTTAGTTCCCACGCCTCGACCCCTTGATCAACGCCAGGAGGCTAGGATGACCTCGCCGAGTGTCTTAATTGCATAAGCGGGAGAATCCACCATGACGGTCCAGGTACAAGTCGACTATATGCAACTCTGGTAATTGCATCAGCAAGTTTGCAATTTGTAAGGACGTGTGGTCCTTGCAAATGTAATGGTTCTCTGGAGTTTAAAGGGAGCTTCG
>NC_051421.1:25521642-25524142 GCF_015228065.2 Penaeus monodon | reverse complement strand
GCTATTTTATTATTGACACTATACTATCATCATTATTTTATATGATTATTATTATCATTATTTTTTTATCATTATTATTGTTATTATTAATATTGTTATAATTATCATCATCATCATCATTATAGTTATTTAATTTTTTTAATATTATTATGATTATCATTGTTATTATTATTGTTATTATTATTATTTATTTTTTTATTATTATTATTATTATTTACATTATTATTATTATTAGCATTGGTATTATTTTATTATTATTATTATAGCTATCACCCTCGTCATTATCATTGCCATTATCATTACTATCATTTTCATTATTATCATTATTAGTATCATAATTACAATCATTACCCTTGTTATTACCATCATCACTATCATCATTGTCATCATTAATATCATCATCACTATTACCATTGTTGCTGTTGTTATTACTTTTACTATCATTTATGACCTTAACATGGACCTTACTCACCGGGTCATATGTACCAAATGAAGGACCCTTGAGGATGGTGACCGCAGTCGAGCCAGTGATGAATCTATTTACCTCGAGGCTCACGGCTCCAGGAGCAACAGACCCACAGCATGGTGCTTCTTCGACTGAAGGAAGATTAGCGTATGTGTATACTAATATACTGATAGGCAGTTGGTGCATATATTTGTATGTATGAATGGATGTGTATGTATGTATCGGGTGTTTATATGTATATAGACGTAGTATATATGCATATGTGTGTGTTGTGTGTGTGTGGTGTGTGTGTGTGTGTGTGTGTGTGTGTGTGTGTTTGTGTGTGTGTGTGTGTGTGCATACATATAGCTATACTATAATATAGATACATATCGCTATGGTTACAATATTATATATATATATATATATTATATATATATATATGTATGTATATATATATATGTATATATATATATTCAAGAAAAAGCAAGGTAAAAGTAAAAAACTAACATGGGTCTTGGGGCAGAGCTCTGCTACCCACAGGAGGAGGTGCTAGTGAGCCGGTAGAGGGCTGGACTGTGACGTCAACATATAATTCAGCTTCTATGGACGCGTGCAAGCCGAAGTCCGTGACGTAACCAGAGTATATGCCGTCGTGAAGTTGGATGTCAGGGTCTTGGCAAAAAGGGTACATCAGTTAAAGAGGACGGGAAAACGAAAGAGAGGGTATTGGGAAGAGGGTGATAGATAAATAGACATAAACAGTGACAGAGAGGAAGGAAAAAAAGAGAAAGAGAATATTAAGAGAGAGAGAGAGAGGAAGGGGTTAAAGACAGAAAAAAGTATGTATATATGTATGTATACATATCTATTTACATATATCCCTAAACATGTTATAATTAGATAAAATTCTTTCTGTTGTATTGGAAAGGTTCTTTATTGCTCACCGCCATAACCGTCATCGCTTAAAGTAACAGACACTTGGCCCGCAGTGGATATTCCCGAGTAGAACGTGGCAGTGACGTGCAGCCCTTTCACAGCCACGTTCTCTTGCGTGACAGAGACGTAAAAGATCAGGCCGCTGGTGTCCAAGTCCAGCGTGCCCTGACTGGAAGCAGACGTCCAGGTTTTGACTTCCACGTCGTTTCCGTTCCTACGGCGATTCGAGGTCACCAGGATGTCGACTGTGCCCCCTTCTGTACTGTTCAGCACCATTCTAAGGAAAACAGAGGTGTTAGTACAAGGCTGTTTCAAAGCAAGTTATAACGTTTAACAACAATACAGAATGCACAAATAAAGAAGAAGATCATTGTTTATACACACTTCCAAGTACCAACTGCAGCATCAATCACAGTATGAGTATAAGGCGAAGGAATCTCCGTCTCATCTCCTGCCGGGCTGATGAGTGTGAAGCTCACTTCTGACGCCGAAAAGTTGGCATAAAAATAGGTCTCAAGTCCCAAGGATGAATCTACAAGTATTGGCACTGTTACCGCAGATTCCAATGATTTAGTCTGGCGCAGGAGCTGAAAAGAAAGGAAAATGTAGCAGTATGTAAGAGGATAGCAATAAGTGTTTTTATCTCATATTCGATTATCGGAAGAAAAATGGGAAAGATTTGCAAACTCACAGTAACTTCAGTGGGGTCCGGTTGAAGGCTGATGAGTGCCTGTCTCGCGTGCATAGGGTCATAGGTGGGGCTGATGTAAAATGTCCCTGGCCAGTACAGGATAAAGATCCATAACAATGAACGGACAACGGAAGTATCAAAATGTAAAAATGATATAGAAAAAAGTAAGAATAGTGCATTATATATTGACATTTTAGCTAGCCTGCATGAACCAATATACATATGGATATATATATATATATATATTTTATATATATATATATATATATTATATATATATTATATATATATATATATATATATATATATATATCACCTCCCCCACCTTTTTTGAAAAAAGAGAGAAAAAGACAGAGAGAGAGGCAATGCTTTGGATTCTTCTAGATCGACAGAAGTACCACTCTACAACTCCCGTTAAAGGGGCC
>NC_051421.1:25506535-25521542 GCF_015228065.2 Penaeus monodon | reverse complement strand
CCGGGGATCGCCAATCAGGCTATATGGCCACCACTCGTCCCCTGTGGACGACCCTGCCCACCAGGTTGTCTCTCTGTGAGACGACCCTGGGTGGAGAGACCTGTGGGACGACCCAGGAGATCATGCTGGGCAGCTCGACGAGACTGTCGCGAGGAATTAGAGATGGGCCCGTGTGCCTGCCTGGGAACTCGCCTCGAGGGATCCTCGTGTCTGGAAGCGAAGGTTGGATGCGACCATGCGTCCCCGTCGGCTTTAAAAGGCCCCTGATGATGATGATGATGTTTATATATATATAATGAAACCCCACACACACATACACGTGCGACTTATTATCTTTCTTCCCATTTCTCTTGACATCCGTTTCTCTTCCTGCTGTGTCCCCCTCTCTCTCCTCTGAACTGGAATAACAGTCATAGCACATGTCAAACAAAGGGTAAACGCCGATTAGTTAATTGACATGACAACAAACACCGTGAACTGGGCATCATCTAAAAGGGGTTTCTTAAAAGCGCTCATAGTTAGTTGATTTTCATGATCACAAAAGCAAAAATCTTGTTTTTTTCTCTCCTTTTTTAAACCTTCCTTTTAGCTTTTGGATGTAAATGACAGAGCAAAAGATGAATGTACAGATAGATAGGTCAACAAGTAAATAGATAGATGGATAGAGAGTGAGGGGGAGGAATTTATAGATATATAGAAATAAAATGTTTATAAATTGACTAGGATAAATAGACATATAGACAAATATATAGATATCTGACTATCTACCTAGCTGCTAAGTAATGACATACTGTACATACACAGATAGATAGATAGACAAAGGGAGAAAAGGGGAGAGAAAGAGAGAAAGAGGGGAGTGAAAAAGAGAGAGATAGTGAGAGAGAAAAAAATAGATAAATAAATACACACACACACACACACACACACACACACACACACACACACACATATATATATATATATATATATATATATATATATATAAAAATATATATATATATATATATGTGTGTGTGTGTGTGTGTGTGTGTTGTGTGTGTGTGTGTGTGTGTGTGTGTGTGTGTGTGTGTGTGTGTGTGTATGTGTGTGTGTGTGTGTGTGTGTGGTGTGGTGTATACATTTCTATACAGATATATACCCTACTTTACCACATATTATATATATATATTATATATATATATATATATATATTTTATATCGGAGATGATAGATAGATAGAAAAATAATAGATAGATAAAGAGGGGGGGAAGATGGGGGAATAAAGTTCATTGAAAAAGTGGATTTAAGCAATAAAATTAATATTAATGATAACAAATCATCAAAAATAATTTTCAAAAACAAAAACTTTTCTTATGGCTGAAGTCTAATAACAATTATCACGTTTGGAGATGTTAATTATTTTTTGGTCCCGGCATCATTAGGGTTCAAAACAATATATAAATTGGTATGTAGTCAAAAACTGGGTTTGTTTTTTTTTGAAAAAATGGAATCATAAATTTTTTTTTATGAGTGAACAAATATTTGACTAGTAATGACAGTATTTCATTAGGAGAGATAAAAGTTTATGAAAATATGAATGATGATACTATTACCTTCGTAGAACGATGTTTATCATATAAGATTTTGGAATTTTTCCTTTTCCGATTTTTACTGTAAAGAAGTTCCCTTTGGTATCATGAATAAGGCCCAATATTTGTTTGTCAAAAAATATCATTTTGCATCAAGGGAAAATATTTTTGATAAAAATTTCACTGCAAAATTGTTCCTGAAACGATGAATTTGATGATACTGTAGTTTTTTTTCTGGAACTTGTTTTTTTACGTTTCATTCCTTCGATAGATTAGCAGCGTCAAACTATGGTCATTCAGAATAAAGGATGTCTAACCATGGTGTCACAGAGTCAAAAAGCCCTTGTGATGAGGATCCTAAAAAATTAGGGGAGCTGACAATCAGTTTGGTGTTTTCCAAATTTTCAATCATTTTGAAAACAACCAGAGATACGGGAACAGACAACCACGCCATAGTCATCCACCATTGAAAATCTACCACTAACAAATCACGAACCCAAAACGGTTCAAAAGGGGGCCCTACATGTCTTCATTTCCCCCGGACACCCGGGCTTTTCGCGAAACTGTTTCCTCGGCAACCCTCATTTTCCCGAATTTCAAAGTCGCCCGTCCCAAACCCCGGGGGGGGCAATGCTTGCTCGAAGTGTTTTACTTTAGCCAACCCATCTTGATTTTTTTGGGTGTGTGAGACGACAGGAATCCCTAAAAAAACTGCTGTGTTAGGAAGGATAAAGATCACAGTTTGGGTTTCGATAGGCCTTTTGTTGGGTTTTGTTGGGTGTTTCAGTATCGGATAGATTTCGTGATGAGAAGTAACGGTAGAATCAGTATCCTTAATTGTATTAAAAGGGTAGTGATAATCAGGATCTGGTGAAAAGGTTGTGATATGCAGAATGTAAAATTTATATCCTAGTAAAATTGACGGTGGGGATGTGATAAAAATTAGTATCCTTAGTAAAATAGAAATCTGGTGCTGTGAGGGCATAGGACAAAATTTAGTACATTTTTAATAATATAGGCGGGTGATAGTGTTCGCGCCGACATAACGTTAGACTTATACTTTAGCGATAATGGGGAAATAATGGGTTTGATGTTGTGGTGGTACAACAGTACTTAAAATAAACCCTTAGAGTAATGAGGGGGGATGGGGTGTCTGGAGACGGTTTGTGTGGTTTCAAAAAGATAAAAAGAAAGAAGTGATAGTGCGAGATGATGATCTGGATCCCATTTAAATGAATTTTTGCTGGTAATCGTAAAGATCTGTCATTGTTTGTATGATGACATCAGGGGAAAACATTAGTGAAAGGGATATGGTGAAAATAAGATAAGAAAAATGTTTCTATTTTTTCAGTCCCTTTAAAATTTGATGTTTAAAGCAGCGGTAATTGCAATAAAAATTATTTAATGGTACAAATATACATAATTGAACTCTTCGCATTTGGTTTGGAGAAAAATAAAATTCAAAAGGTGATGACAATATTTTAACAAACATGATACTGGCAAAAAAAAGAAACATGAGATAAAGATGTAAAAAGGACAATGAAAAAAAATTTAATGAGGGTAATAGAATAATGATAAGTTTATGATGACAAGGTGATGTGAGATGATGAGAGGGGAAATGTGATGAGATGATGATGAGTGATGTGATGATGGTGATGGTGAGGGTGATGTGATGGCGATGGTGATGGTGGGGGGATGGTGAGGGAGATTATGATGATGATGTAAGGAGAATGATGATGGGTGAGATGTGATGATGATAATAATGGCAAGGATGATGATGGTATGATGATTGATGATGGTGAGGGATGATGGTGATGATGTGATGGTGGGAGATGATGATGGTGATGGTGATTTTGGATAGGGTGGGGTGATAGAAAAATGTTTGGTGATGGTAAGGTGATGATGAATGGATGAGGGGGGATGTGATGACGGGGGTGATTATGTGATGATAATGATAAGAAATGATGATTGGTGGTGATTGTGTTGTGATGAGATAAAGAAAAAAGATTGATTTGACGACGATAAGCTGTTGTCCGAAATATAGAGAAAAAATTTTTTTTTGTGAGTTTTTTAAATAAGCCTTCTGATGAGTAATTTTCAGACGATATCATTTTAGTACAAAAGCAACTTTTTTTTTGCCTTGTGTGAACACAATGTCTCTTTTATTTTTTTTGTTAAAAGCAAATTGGTGCAGAGATGGGTTTATATGGTTTTATTATAGTTTTTTTTAAATTATTTTTTTTTTTGTTTTTTTGTTTTTTTTGTTGTTGTTGTTTTTTGTTGTTGTTGTGGTTGTTTTTGTTGTTGTTGTTTTGTTGGGGTTGTTGTTTTTTGTTGTTGTTGTTTTTATAAAAATAATAAATATAAAATAAAAAAATAATAATAATAATAATAATAATAGTAATGAAAAATAAAATTTTTATTTATTTTTTTGCGCGTATTGACGCTCCTCTGTAAACACAAGTGCATTAGGGGAACAAAAAAACTGGCAAGGAAAACAATTTTTAAGCCTTTTTCCTCTCTTTCTTTCCTACGGATAAAACGCCTCCCACATGTAATGGCCCATAAGGGATAAGATAGACACTGCCAGTCTGTCAGTAACGTTATTTCAATAGAGTGATTATCCCGATACATTTAAATCTTGTGATTTAAAATGTACTTGTTTTCCCCAAGGTCAAAGATATTTGATTGTACCTTAATTCGCAGCCCATTGTTGGTGGGGTGTAAACGATTTTGGAATAATACAGGAATGATTTTATGATTATATATAGCTGAGTTATGTGAGAAAAAGGGTTTTATTTGGGGTTTTCAAGGGGGCAAGTTCATTTTTTAAAAAATTATAATTTTTAATTGGGGTTCGTAAAGACTATATATCTGTCTATTTCTTTTTAGGTTATTCTTGATAATTTCTTTTTTAAAGTTTCATTATGAATGTTATTTTAACAAAAAAGTGAAAAAATGATTTCCTTTTTCCGTAACCTCTTTTAAAAATTATTAGTTTGATGGTATTTTTTTGAATTATTTTATAAGAATCTGTATTGTAAAATATTTTGAAATTTTTAGGTAAGAAGATTATAAAAAAAATTGACACCCTTTTCATAGATGGCTGTGACGTGCATTAATCTTTTAAGTAAAAAGGGAGTTTTCTATTGCTATTGACATTACTATTAATTCTGGATTTCAGTATGATCGTCGATTTTATTTCCCCATTTTTTTACCCTGTTTGATTTTTTTCAAGTCAAAAATTTTTGTCAATTTTTTTTTTAAAAATTCTGTGTAATGGTTTAAAAATAACAAAAGCAAAAATAAAAATTTGATAATGACAATAAAGATTATTAGCCAATAACAATACTACTACTACTAAATACTACTAGCAGTAATAATAATAATAGAAATAACATTTACATTAAAATAGCAATAATGATACTGACAACAATTATAATGATGATGATGATGAGTTGACAATGATGAGAATAATGATGAACAACAGTAACATAAATTTTAATAATGATGCTGATAGAAAAGGACAGTAACCGAAATAATCATATAAAAAAATATAATTAAAGTCAAAAAAATAACCGAAAATGATAATGTAATGGTAGTGATAAGGGTAAAGTAAGAATGGGAATAAAAAGTAATGGTAACACTGATAATGATACAAATGTTAATTTTACGCTACTACAAGCTATTGAATTATGATGATATGCTAATAAGGTATGTAATGGATATAAATAATAAATTTTGATAATAATAAAGTAAAAAACAACAACAAAAACAAAATGATAATGATAATAAAAGAAATAAAGATAATAATCATAATAAAGATAATAAAAAAGATAAAATAATAATACTAGTACTACTATACTACAACAAAATAATAATGACAATAAAAAACAAAAAACAATGAATCGATGTGATGATTTATGAGATTAAATTTAATTTTAGAAACTGGACACTGCTGATTACAACAATGAAATAACGATAAAAACCTAAAACTATTTGTCAAAAAGAACAAAGATTTAAAATAAAGATGGTAAGACTAATAACAACGCTGAGACGAGAAGATAACCAAAAATGATAACAGTGATGATAATATCAACAATAAAAATTTTTTGGGAAAGGAACAAACCCCCCCCCCCCCCGTCAAAAAAAAGGCAAAAAATTAAAATTTTGTTCTGAAAATACCTGATACCAAAGGCCTTAGTAAACCTTTCATCAAAAGATAACGAAAAATTATATATTACGTCATCGTTTTGAGCTACAAATTGACATCCCCAAAAGTGCTTTGGAGTTTAAAAAAAGACTTATACGTACTTTGAAAAGGTTAAATGTAGGTAAATTTCCCCCTTGCGTATAGAATCAATCGGAAAGCAAAACAACAATTTAACGAATGTTTCGTGAATCAATTTTTGGCTTATCAGTCTGATCCAAATATCTTTGTTTCTTACTGTGAATACATAAACCACCCGTATGTAGTTAATTAATTATAAGAAGTCAAACGCTTTTTAAGATACAGAATCCGAATTTCCACGATTTTTACCTATATTTGTTTTTATTTAATTTTCCCCGAAAATATTAGTAAAAAATCAAAAAATTTATCCTTATTTCTACATTTTTTCATGCTGATAAGAAATCCATTATTTTGTGGGGAAAAGTTCTAAAAATAGTCTTTTTATGTGGCAAAAATTAATATATTATATAATATAATATAATATTATACTATAAATTAAAATATTATCTAAATATATATATATATATATATACATACAATACAACACCACACACACACAAAACACACACAACACACACACCAACCACACACACACACAACTCAAAATATATATGTATATATTTATAATATTATGTATAATTTTTATTATATATTTAAATTTTAAAAATATATATAATATATGTACACACACCACACAAAACCACACACACACACGCCACACACACACGCACACACAAACACACAAACACCACACACACCACAACACACACAACACACCACACACAAACACACCCACACAACACACCCCAAAACACACACACACACACACACACCACACACAACCCCCGCGCGCGCGTGAGCACACGCACGGATTGCGAGTTGGTAAACAAACCGATACGGTAGTAGGGGAGGGCCAAGATATGATGGTGGGGTTTAAACCCCCAACAATGATTTCCAAACAAATACTCCCCTGGGGAAGGGTCCCTGGGTCAGCCCCCCAAGCATAAGACCCCGTCAGCTGATGTCAAGATGGGCCAAATAGTTCGTCAAACACCGTGTCGGTGGTAAAAAAAAAAGAAATATATATTATATATATATATATATATATAATTTTATATATATAATATATATACACACACATTTGCATACATTTTTGATATATAATATCTATATCTATATTTTATGTTTATTTTTATGTATAAGTTTATATATAAAATAAATATGTATATATTGTATATATATGTTATATATAATATATATATACCATATATATATAAAATTATATATATATATATATATATATATATATATATATAAAATATATATATAATTATTATATATATATGTATGTTTATGTATAAATAAATAGATACATATATATATGTGTATATATATTTATATGTTTATGTATGTCCGAAATATGATATATTATAAATATGTATGTACATATAATGTAATACATATATATACATATATAATATATACACATATATATGGTATATATAATATAAATATATATATTTATATATATATATATATATTATTTTAATATACACATATATATGTATATATACATATATATAGGTATACCACACACACACACAAAACACACACACACACACACCAAAACACACACAACAACATATATATATTATATATAATATATATATATTATATATATATATATATATATAATAGGGACGATAATATCTATATATATATAATAGGGACGATATATATATATAATATATATATATATATATATATATATAATATAAAATATATATATTATATATAATATGACGATAAACAAAGTGTGTTGTAGACACATGCTTAGAACATTTTCTAAGCTATATATACACACACATACACACACAAACACACACACACACACACACATACACACACACACACACACACACACACACACACACACACACACACACACACACACACACACACATATCAAATCTATCTCTCTCTTCTCTCTCTCCTCTCTCTCTCTCTCCCCTCTCTCTCTCTCTCTCTCTCTCTCCTTTTATATATATATATATATATAATATATATATATATATAATTATATATTAAAATATATATATTTTTATACTATAACACGGGGCACTGTATTTCAGACGAACACAGAATAGAGTTTATTCTATATCCCCCTACATTATTTCTTACTTATTCGTTTAATCAAAACTCTGGATCTTTCTCAACGCTACACTGCATGATCCATTTCCTCTTCCTACAGTGCCCGGCTTTCTAGATAATCAAAACTGAAACATTTAGTTAAATGTGGCTGCAAAACCCGCTCTGGTTGTGTAGATTCAAATGATGGACTTTAATTTAATTTCCTTAATCTAGAGAAATCTAAACCAGAAAACCGCATCTTCCCCGAATTAATGATAAACTACTCATTACGGATTAGCGTACATGAGAATACACAAGATTATGGACTCCCAATAGCAAAACCTCCGCTGAGGCACATAGGGAGACCCCGCATGTAACATCTTTCGCAGATGACGGCGTCTGTTCGATGTCTCATTACGAAACAGTCTGCCTTTACCTTCCTAAAGGAGATCGAGTCCCATGAGAGTGTGATTCACGGTTCTAATTACAGGGCGCAGGATTAGCCCTTTAGCCAATATCAAGCCATTGTGGACTGGTTATCACTGTGTTAGGCTAACTCGCGTAAGGCAATTCATTAGCAGGTTGTATCATACATTGTAGAGAGATAGAGAGCTGAGGAGAGAAAGGAAGAGGTAGAGGGAGAGAGTGAAGGGGATAGGTTGATAGAGTGATAATTTAGTAGACAGATAAAGAGACAGAGGCAGAGAGAAAGAGAGAGAGAGAGGGAGAGAAGAGAGAGAGAGAGGAAGAGAGAAAAGAAGGAGAGAAGAGAGAGAGAGAGAGAGGAGTAAATTTCTCTTACAATTTGTAAAATTGTTTCCACAGCTGCGCCAGGGTTGCCAGTTTAGACGTAACTAACTCAAATATTCGTCAATCAAATCTTAACACTCATCTAAACTGTAGACTTAAGAAATATGAACATTTCAAATAAAAGGAATGCCGTCACTTTCCTTGGGAATTTTTTAATCAGGCTAAAACTGGGAAAGAAGAAGAAGAACAAATATAGAATCTAAAACAGGATTCTTAATCTTGTGCTGATGCTAGACCTCATATGAATTGCCTATCGTAGTCTCATCACTTCACGATCGAAATGATAATCAAACTGTACTATTTGTTTTAGGAAGATCATTAGTTGTTTTGTTTATCTCATTTGAAAAATCAAGGAAAACATAGCATGCGTTTACGTCATGGAATATCGGTATAGTCAATTATCTAGCAGTCTACCTAAGAAATAATATGTTATAAAATTTAAAGTGTTAGATAAATGGAAAATATAAGATATCGAGTCCCATAACCCCGGCATTTGGTTTCCATACTCTCAAGGGTTATAAATAATACGTGTATCAAAGTAGTCTTTAAAACTGCTACTCTGTTGTTATTGCTGTTTACTCGTCATGATATGCGAATTAAAAATTACAATGGCTTTTTGATATGAAATCCATTATGCATAATTGAATGCACCAGCACACTTATATATGCACACACACAACACTCCCCCAAATAAAAACCCACACACAAAAACACACACACCACAACACACACACCACACACACACACACACACACACACACACAAACACACAGGAACACACACACACACACTCACACGAACACTTACACGGAAATATTCTATTTTGACATTTCTGGTTTCTTTGTATGGGACCTCTCGGTTAATATCAGCAGTCCGTCTGTAGTATCATATACAATGGGCATGGATCACAAAACAACTTTCTTGCCTGCAATGAACTGACAACCAAAAAACGCCCCTTGAGTATTTGTATTACATCATTGCCGCTACCAAAACAACAGGGGTTCCCATCCCAAAAGAGTAGTATGATTAATAGTTAATAGGATTTTTATTTTGTTACGTTTGGTGTACACACACACACACACACCCCACACACACACACACACCCCACACACACCCCACACACACCCCACACACACACACACACCAACACAAAAAATTAAATATAGAATTAATATATATATATAATAAGAAAATTAATAAAAAAATTTTTACAAAATTAAAACTTTATTAAACACACACAAACACACACACACAGACAATATATATAAAATTTAAAATATAAAATTTTTAAAAAATTAAAAATTTTTATATAAAAATTTTCTATTTTTATTTAAAATTACCCCCACAGCCCACCACACCTCACAAAAACATAAACACACACAAAACCAAAAATATTTTACATAAGAAAAATTATTTTATATTTTATATTTATAAAATTATAAAATTTTTAAAAATAAAATATATATAAAAATTTTAAATTATATAATATATTATTAATAGATAAATATAAAATGGTGAAACACCTACCCTGTTGGATTAGGGTAGAAAACCCTAAAAATACAGAGAAAAACAGTTTCAAAAACCCACCCCTTTCCCCATCTTCAGGTTGAAAGGAAAGGGGAGAGGAGGGGGAAATGAAAAGAGGAGAGGCAACGCAAGGTTTAACGGGGGGCAGGTGGGGAAACAGAAAAACCCGGAAGCAAAAGGGAAAGGTTCAGGTAAGGTTAAAAGGGATAAAGGCGGACTATAAAGGGGTTTTTGGGCCCCATAGGGGGGAAACCCCAGAGGATGGGGAAAGCGAGGGGGAACTATGGGCAAAAAAAAAATGTGCTTTTTTAAAATTTTAAAATTTAGGCAACACCCTTTTTTAAAGGAGGACTCCACCAATAGTTGTGTTTGCTTTTTTTTCAAACCAGGGGACACCACACACACACCACAACACACACACACACACACACAAAACCCCAACACACACGCCCCACACCCACCACACCCACACACAACCCCCCCCCCCCCAAACAACAAAAACATTAAGTATATAAAAAGTTATAAAATATATAAAAATATATAAAAATATATAATTAATATAGAGAGAGAAAAGAGAAAAGGAGGGGAAGAGAGACATGGTTTTTTCTTTTAAAGGGTTTTTAAAAATACGTGATTAATACCCAACCAATTTGCTTTTGTTGGATTTAATACTTTTTTTAAAAATTTGTACTGCCTGCATTTCGAAAAGAGACTAGATTATTTAAAATATATACATTATAATTTTTAAAAATATAATATATATTATATATATTATAAAATATTTTTATATATAAATTAAAATTTGGGTGTGGGGTTTTGTGTGTGGGTGTGTGGGGTTTTTGGGGTGTGTGTGTGGGTGTGGGTTGTTGTGTGTTGTGGGGTTTTTGGGGGGGTTTTTGGGTGTGTGTGTGTGTGATGTGTTGAGTTTTTTACCTTTCCCTTTTTTTGCCCTTTTTTGTAAAATGCCATCGTTATAGAATAATCACATTCACATCTCAAATCTTGTCTACATAGTTAACAATAGTACAAAATTAGGCACTAGGGGAAAATGAAACCCAAGCGTTTGTTATTTATATGGTTTTAGTTTGCCGTTATCGGGGCTTCTTATTTTAAACCCCAGCTTTTCCGGGGTGCCAAGACCTTTTTAGCCTACTGAGGAGCGTGTTTAAAATCACCCCAAAAAACTGAAACTAGTGTTTTCGTTTCAAAGAGCGGGGGTGCGTGAAAGATTCTGTTGCCCCATTATTTGACGATCAGATTTACGTTCCTTAGAGTATCCCCAAAAGGGTTTCTGTTTAAAAAAAAAAAAAACAAAACAAATTATAATCTAGATTGTCTTTTTCCCAAAACCAGAGGGATTTGGTGTCGATTTAGTGGCATAAGTGTTTTTAAGATGGTCTCACTTTCTGAGTTTCTAACAAAAAAAAAGGAAAAAGGGGAAACCCCCTTTTGCTCTCTGGCGACTTGTAACAGTATTTTTTTTTTTTTTAGAGTAATTTTTCCCTCAAGAGGCTGGGAAAACGCCTGGCTTTCGGGTGGCAAGCAAAAATTCGACATGGGCCGTTTTTCAAGGTAAAACCGGCAATGCCTTTGGGTAAAGCGTGGTCCCTTTTTTCCCTTCTTTGGGTTGCGTCTTTTCCATAAAAAAAATTGGGGAATTTAAAGAAATTTCAAACCAATTGCAAAAATAGATTAGAATAACAACTGCAAAAAACCCACTAAAAGGTTCTTAAATGCCCAAAAGGGGCCCCATTTATTAATTTGCCTTTTAAAATTTATCCCCTGTTCAAATCTTCCTTTTCAATATATAATGATGATATTTTTTTACAAGCATTTGACTAATTTTTTTCAAATTAAAAACAGAAGCCTTATGGGTTTCCTGAAAACGTAAATAATAAATTTAAAGAACTCCCAAAATAGAATAAAAAATTACCACGATGATTCACGTACCTGTGGAATGATAACAGAAACGGGCTAATGTTGTAATAAAAATTGGATAATATTAAACCTTTTGCCCCCCAAGGTTTTTATACGCAACCTTTTCACTGGGAAGTACAGTACTTATGCTCAGAAACTTTCCAAACTTCTGGGAAAATGTCAAAATTATTAAAAAATGTGGTTTGCCCCCTTAGCTTATCAAATTTTGAGAGGGGGAAGGAAGCTTGCAGATGCGATAAGTGTGTGTGGGTGAGTGAGTGAGTAAAAAATAAATAAGAAGTGAGGAGTGAATAACCCATCATGCGTGTTTTAAATTTTATGAGTTTTATATGGGGTTATGGGAGTGCGGACTTGTGTGGGTGATGTGTGTGGTGTGTGTGTGTGTGTGTGGGTGTTAAAAATTATATATATATTTTTTATAATATATAATAAAACAGTACAAATTTAATATATATTTTATATAATATATATATATATATAATATATATAAAATTATATATATAATTATGCACCACACCCCCCCACAAAACACACACACCCCCACAAAAAAACCACAACCCACACACACACAACACACAAAACCCCACCCCCAAACAAAACAAAACAAAACACACAAAATATATATTATATAATAAATAATAAATTTTTTTTATATAAATATATATTATATATATGCGGTGTGTATGAAACCACACAAAAACCACACCAACCCCCACACACACACACACACACACACCACACACCCAAAAAATATATATATTTAATATATAATATATTTTTATATATATATATAATAAATAAAATTATATAATTTTTAAAAAAAAAAAAAAAAAAAAAAAAATATATATTAAATTATATATAAAAAATATAATATATATATTATGTTAAAATTTTTGTATACAACAACCACACACACACAAAACACACACACACCCCCAACACACACGCAAGCAACACATAAACACGACCAGCCACAAACACACACCACACGCCACACACCCCAACACAAAACCCACAAACACCCACACACACACACACACACACACACACAACACACCCACACCACAACACCCCACACACCACACACACAATAATCTATATATTATATATATTTTTATATATATTATAATTTTATATATATATATAAAAAACCACACACACCCATATTTATGTATATATACTATATATGTAAATTTTTATATGAATAATATCACTGATAATATTTTATATATACTAACATCACACATGTTACGTTATAAAAAAGGGGTTGCGTGCCCAAATTTACAATAATGATAAAAAAAATACAGCTATCCACAAAAATTACAAAATTTTTTCCACCTATTAAAACGGGTCGAGTATTTTGCATTCATCTTTTTAAAACCTTTACATTTAAATTTCTAATGTATTTTAGTGACCGTATGTTAATATGTGAAATTATGCTCAAGCGCGAAAAGCGGTGGAGGTTTGATATAATATATGAAAGGGAGACGGGTTTTTATATGTTCTATGTATAATGATTTTGGGATTGGTCGAATATTTCATTCCCCAAAAAAAGATTTAGGAATCTTCGTAGATTCATGTCTATTTTTAAAGGGAAATTTATTCCCAATGGGTGACAAGGGCCCCCTCTTTTTTTTCCTACATGAATTTTGGAAAATTTTTTGGGTTACATGATAACGAGCAGGCTTTGATAGTTTCTTCTCATGTTTTGATGGTTTGTTTGTTGGTTTTGTTGTATGTGCGTTTTTTTTGTGTATGTGTGTTGTGGTGTGGCGTCTCACCCCTCTCTCTCTTATCTTCTGTAGTGTGTGTGCGCTTCATAAGCTCCCCTTCGAGGGAGTTTGTGACGCAATATCAGCACCAAAAAAAACCCTATCTCATTTCCGGTGCCTGTGGGTGGGGTACAAAAGACCCCGGGCATGCGATGAGAGGTACCTTTTGAACAGGAGTACATAAATTTTTACATATAATATATAATATATAAAAATTTAATTATATATAGATAAATATATATATTATTATATATAATATATATAACATATTTTTAAATATATAAAAAAATAGTAAATTTTTTAAATAATAATAATATATATATATATTATATATATATTATATAATATATTATATTGTGTTATATATAATATTATATATAATAATATTTTATATAATAATATAATATACATATATAACATATGTGGGTGGTGTGTGTGTGTGTGTGTGTAATACATACATCACAATTTTAATACACATCACACACACCACACACACACCACAGCCAAAACACACCCACACACACACACACACACACACACCAAAACACACACACACACACACACACACAAAATTTTTATATATATTACACAGAAAAAAAAAAAAAAAAATATATATTTTTTTATATACACAATAAATTAAATATAAATATATATAAATATATATAAAAATTAATATGTATATAAATATTATATATATTATATATAAAATATTTATAAATATATGTAGTATATATATATAATATACTTATTATGCATATATAAAATATATATATTATATATATATATATTATAATATATATACATACATATATATATATATATATATATAATATTATCACAACTCGGGGGTCAGTCCCGTATGATTCGTTCTGCCCAATTTTTAAGACGCTCTGAGTATTTTTTTTCGATTTCAAACTTTAAAAATGACATTTTGGGCTCCCCCGCCCGGGGGGTTTTGGGTGAGGTGGGGTACAAGGGGGGGCCTTTCCGAAAAAAATGTTTTTTTTTTCCCGGGTTTATTTTTTTCTTCT
>NC_051421.1:25501320-25503820 GCF_015228065.2 Penaeus monodon | reverse complement strand
GAAAAAATGATAACAAAAATTTAAAAACCTTATTATTTTTTTTATTATTTTACTTTTTTATATTTTATATTAATGTAAGATAAAACAAAAAAATTCACAAATAATATTAATACCAGAAACATAGAAATAACTATAAAAATTTCTCATCAAATAATAACAAAAGTTGTAACCATTCAGTTTTAGATTTTTTTTTCACCTTACCTTTTGTTCTCATTACCCCGGTTTTTTCCCGGGACACCGTTAAAAAATATGGGGTTTTCTTGATCCCCCAACTTGGGCGGAGAAGCCTGCTGTTTTGTTTTCGCCCCGTTTTTCCAAAGGGTGTCGGAGGCCTTCAATAACAAATTTGGGTTTTTTGTTGTGGGGGGGTTTTTTTTGTTTTTTGTGTTTTGGGTTTTTGTTGTTTTGTTTTGTCTTTTTTTCGTTTTACGTATTTTTCTTTTTCTCCGTCTTCTCATTTTAACAATTTTTTTACTCTTTGGGATTGGGTTTTTCATGAGTGTTTTTATTTATTTATTTATCTTTTGGTCCGTTTTAAAATTTAAATTTACGGGACATGATTTACCCCCTTTCGTACGAGAGTCTTCTTTTTTTGTCGTCGACTCGGGGTCGTTTATAAGTCTTCCGGGGTCTCGCTGTACCAGATGTCATACCGTAACTGAAAGAATTACAGCTTTTGTAGTATACGGGTAAAAAAAACATCAGAAAAAAAAAAGGGGAGAATGTGAACCGGTTGGGAAATATGCGATTTTATTATTGATTACCTACCAATCTGTGAAATAAAATTGAAACTCTTTTTTTTCTACTTGATTCTTACACGTGATATTTTGTTCTGCAGTAATTACAATGCGTTTCTTATTTTGAAATTATCACACATCAGACTAAAAAAGATTCCCTTTTTTAAAACGTTAAACTACCTATTAGATTTTAAAGCCCATCAAAATGAAACGTCACATTCTGAATTTCAAACACCAGATTCTTAGATATTTCTGCAATTTTGCCCATTAATAAACGTAGCTCATTATTCATTTTAAATCGTCCTTACTATACAGTCTTGTTTCTTTATTTTTTTTTAAAGGGTTTTACATAAATTCTTGGCCGCAGTCTTCACAAGGGCCAAGAGCCTCAAATAGTTATTTTCCCAACGCCTCGACCCTTTATCAACGCCGGAGCTAGGTTTCCCCTCGCCGAGTGTCTAATTGCAAAAGCGGGAGAATCCCCTGAGGGCCGGGACAAGTCACTTTTAAAAACTCTGGAAATTGCATCAGAAAGTTTGAAATTTGTGGGGACGGGGGTCCTTGCAAATGAAAATGGTTCTCTGGGGTTTAAAGGGAGCTTCGAAGTACCCCTTGTTCAGGTGTTTTTTTTTTGTTTGAAATTTAAAGTATCCTGAAAAAGCAAAAACTTCCCCTTGCTTGCTTGTGTCTTTCCCCGGATCTCCACACAAAAGGCCAAATATATATCGACTGGAGATATTTCCCTTTGGTAATTCATATGAAAAATTCTGTAACTTTACAAGCTGAATTATTGTGTATTTATATATAATATATATATATATATTATATAAAATATATATATATTAATATAAAATTAAATAATTATATAATTTATATAAAATATTATATATTTATATATATTATATTTATTGTGGTGTGTGTTTGTGTGTGTGTGTGTGTGGTGTGTGTGGGGGTGTGTGTGTGTTTTGGGGGGGTGTTATATAATTTTTTATTTTAAATATTATATATATAATTTTATTATAAATTATTTTAATAAAATTTTATTTTTGTTCCATTTAAATATATATATTTTTATATTATATAATAAAAATTATTATATAAATATAAAATTTTTTGTGTGTTTTTATTGTGGGTCTTTTTTTTTAATTTATTTTATGTTGTATGCCTTGGTGGTAAATTAAGGGCCCCTTCCTTTCCACAGAGAGTGCCCGGGGGTTTTTTGAAAACTTCTCTTTTTTCTACCCTTGGGGGCCCCTGACTTTGGGGTGGCTTTGCCACCCAGTGGCTAGGAGGGAATTCCTTGCTCAAGGGACAAGGCCGAGGTGTCGAAACCCCCTGGCCGCGGCCTTTGACCGATCTCTAAACCCCCGGCACCGCGGCCCTTTTGTGTGTACTTACACACCCCACACACACCACAACACACACCACAAAACACACACCAACACACACACACACACACACACCTAATTTAATTATTATATATTTATATAATATATATTATAATATATATATAAAATTTTAAAATATATCTGAGGTTTTGGGGTCTTACATAGAAAATTTGATAGATAGAAAAAGATAGACATAATATTAAAATATATATATATATATATATATATATATATTATATATATATATATTATATATATATAATATTTTTTAATATTATAATAATATATAATGCAATAATGCATGTATTATGTATGTAGGGGTGTATTATATATATATATATATATATATATATAAATATTATTATATATATATAT
>NC_051421.1:25486320-25488820 GCF_015228065.2 Penaeus monodon | reverse complement strand
ATAATGATAAAAAGAACAAGAGAGCGGAGGGGACGAAAAAGAAGGGGGAAGGAAGAGGAGACGGATGAAGAGGAGAGGGAGGAGATGAAGGAGGAGGAAGAGGGGGAGGACGAGGAGAGGGAGGAGATGAAGGAGGAGAAAGAGGGGGAGGAAGAGGAACAAGAAGAATAACTCGGACTCACCGTCCTGATGCGTCTGCCTCTGCTGCGACCGTCCAGGACCTCGGAAGCACAATCGTGACCAAGCCAAGCCTCGTGCGGGTGTCTGTAGCAGCGTGGATTGCCTCCGAAGCCTTCGTCAGCACGGCCTGTGGGAGGATGCTCAGGTCGAATTATTCGTCGTGATGTAATTCGAAGGTCAAGATCATTGTGATACATGCAGAAAATGGTATGAAAGAGAATAGATAATTCTGTAGTGCGAGAGACGTATCTTACGCATGTGTCATTTGGTTTGTATTAATCTGTCGTGATATAATTTGTGCGTCTTGGGTATAACGTTAAACTGCAACTGGCTGTGGAGTTTCGACGTGGGATAATGAGGTTACCCATAGCTACCTCCAGGTCACCCTTGAGCAAGGTATAGTGCCTGTGAGCTCTCCCCGAGACTACGAAATACCAGGTTGGCATCTGGCGAGGGCCAGTCTGTCTCACGGGTAGGGGTGAATCTTTAGCTTTAATTGGTAACCCCCTCTTGCTGCCTTGCAGGTTATGCCTCTTATGGCAAAGGCTACTGGAGACATCCAAGAACGAAAAACCGTGGAAGAGAATTGGGGCCCTCACCACGTATTGCCTAAGTATAATCATGAATAGTAAATCCATGATCGCTAACGTCAGAAGACAGGCGCCACGATAAGATAAGATATAATTTGCATTTACACGGTTGTGCTGTAATGCATGGAGTCTGTAGTTGATGAAATGATATTATCTGCATTATCAGACATGAATAAAATTGTTTCGTTTTCAAGATGTTTACTGGATTACCAAAGGTTTGTCACTGGAAAAAAAAAGATGTAGGATGAAGAGATTGAGAGAAAGACGGATATTGAGAGAAAGATAGAGAGAAAGAGATAGAGAGAGTTAGAGAAAAAGAGAGAGAGAGAGTTAGAGAGAGAGAGAGAGAGAGAGAGAGAGAGAGGGGGAGAGAGAGAGAGAGAGAGAGAGTTAGAGAGAGAGAGACAGAGAGACAGAGAGAGAGAAAGAGAGAGAGAGAGAGAGAGAGCGAGCGAGAGAGAGAGAGAGAGAGAGAGTTAGAGAGAAAGTGTGTAGGAATGAGAGGAGAAAGAGAGATCTGGGGGTAAGTGGAAGAGGAGGAGGAGAAGGAGGAGGAGGAGGAGAAAAAAAAAGAATAAAGGAAAAAATAAGACAGGATAAGGAGAGGATAGGTAGACTGATAAATAGAGAGTAGGTGAGAAAAGGAGACTAGTAGTAGAAAAACAGAATAAAGAAAATGGAAGGATAGATGAGGATAGATGAGGAGAGGGAAGGAGAGATGACGACGAGGAAAGAGAAGGAGGAGGAAGGCAGAGCGTGAGGAGGAAAGAAGAGAGAGAGAGAGTAGGAGAAGAAGGGAAGAGATAGAGGAAACACAAAGAAAGAGGAAGGAAGGGTGACAGATAACGGAAATTAGGAGAAGGAAGGAGAGAAGGATCATTAAAATCAACAAAACCATCATGGATAAAGTCTTCGTCGTGTTTTGTTTACGCCTTTTTCTTCTTCTTTTTTTGTCTTTTCATTTTTGTTTTCTATAAATCCCCCTCTGTACAGTGTAGAAAACTGTACACACCTCCAAATCACTTTAAGATAATCCACATTTCATTCACGGAAACAAAGAACTGTTAACCAGAAATAGACATATAGCCCCCAAAAATATTTTCCATTCGTTCAGATTATATTCACCTTCGTTTTCTTCTCTAAATAGGTCCCACTATCTCTAGCTTTTACGTCAGATGGAGTAAGTACTAAGGGAGAGAGAGACAAGCGATCCAAGAGAATGTCGGCGGAAAATAAAGATTTGAAAAGCCGGAAAGGTTTAATGAGTCTGTGAGTGGGTGTGGGTGTGGTCGAGTGCGTGCGTGCGTGCGGTTTCTTTACGTACTTCATTGCTCTACGTGTGCGTGTGTGTGTGTGTGTGTGTTTGTGTGTGTGTGTGTGTGTTTGTGTGTTTGTGTGTGTGTGTGTGTGTGTTTGTGTGTGTGTGTGTGTGTGTGTGTGTGTGTGTGTGTGAGAGAGAGAGAGAGAGAGAGAGAGAGAGAGAGAGATAGATAGATAGATAGATAGAAGAGAGAGAGAGAGAGAGAGAGAGAGAGAGAGAGAGAGAGAGAGAGAGAGAGAGAGAGAGAGAGAGAGAGAGAGAGAGAGAGAGAGTGTGTGTGATTGTTTGTTTGTTTCCGTGTACATCCCTGCGGTTTCCTTTCTTTAATTCTATATCCTGTGTTTGTGTGTATTTGCATGTGCATGTGTATGTATCCACATTATTGCCATTAATTGCATTATAACTGCAT
>NC_051421.1:25456320-25463820 GCF_015228065.2 Penaeus monodon | reverse complement strand
TTATCATTTTGATGAAAGGTTTACTAAGGCCATTGCGTATCAGGTTGGTTGCCAGACACCAAGTGTTAATTTATTGCCTTTTTTTGAGCAGGGGGGGGGGGTAGTGTTCCTTTCGCCACAAAATTATTATTGTTGATATTATCATCACTGTTATCATTTTTGTTATCTTCATCGTCATCAGCGTTGTTATTAGTCATTACCATCATTACTTTAATCATTGTTCATTTTGACGAAATAGTATTATTGTCTTTATCGTTACCTTTATTGTTGTAATCAGCAGTGTCACAGTTTCTGTAATTATCAATTTAATCATCATCATCATCATCGATTCATTGTTATTTTAATTTTCATTGTCATTATTATTATTATTATTATTATTATTATTATTATTATTATTATTATTATTATTATTATTATTATTATTATTATTATTATTGTTGTTGTTGTTGTTTTATTATTATTATTTTATTATTGTTACTATTATTATTATCATTATTATTAGCATATCATCAGTAATATCAATAGCATTGGTAGTAGTAGTAACAGATTAACATTTGTATCATTATCAGTGTTACCATTACTATTATTACCATTCTTACTATTACCCTTATCACTACCATTATCATTATCATTATCATCGTTATTGTTATGACTTTAATTATATTATTTTATTATGATTATTTCGGTTACTGTCCTTTTCTATCAGCATCATTATTATATCATTATGATTACTGTTGCTATCATCATTATTATCATCATCATTGTCAACATCATCATCATCATGATAATTGTTGTCAGTATCATTATTGCTATTTTAATCGTAAATGTTATGATTACTATTATTATTATTACTGCTAGTAGTAGTAGTAGTAGTAGTAGTATTGTTATTGATGCTAATAATATCATTATTGTCATTATCATTATTTTATTATTGTCGTTGTTATTATTACCATTATCACATGAAGGTTGTATAAAAAAAAATTGACAAAAAGTTTTCTTAAAATATCAAACAGGGTAAAATAAATGAGGAATATAAAATGCAGACGATCATACTGAAATCCATGAAATTAAATAGTAATGTCAATAGCAATAGAAAACTCATTTTTACTTGAAGTATTAATATGCACGTCACAGCCAATCTATGAAATTAGTGTCAATATTTTTATAATACTTCTTACCTAAAACATTTCAAAATATTTTACAATACTAGATTCTTATCAAATGAATTCAAATAATACACATCTAAAACTAATATATATTTATAAAAGAGTTTACGGAAAAAGGAATATCATATTTTCACATATTTGTTAAAAATAAACATTCATAATGAAACAATCTAAGTAATATATAAAGAAATAAACCTAATAAGAAATAGCACAGATATATAGTCATTACGAACACCAATTAGGAAATAATAATAATATTTAGAAAAATGAACTTGACCCCTTGCAAACCCTAATATAACACTTTCTCACATAACTCAGCATATATATGAATCATCAAATCATTCCTGTATTAATTCCAAAATCGATTACAGCCCACCAGACAATAGGCTGCGAATTAAGGCACAATCAAAATATCGTTGACCCTTGGAAAGCAAGTACATTTAACTCACAAGATTAACTGTATCGGTAATAATCACTCTATTGAAATAACGTTACTGACAGACTGGACAGTAGTCATATCTTATCCCTATATGACGCATTACATTGTGGGAGGCGTTGATCCGTCATGAATGAAAGAGAGAGAAGACTGGCTTAACAAATTGTTTTCCTTGCCAGTTATATTGTTCCCATAATGTACTTGTGTTTACAGAGGAGCGTCAATACGCGCAAAAAAAATACAATAATAATAATTATTATCATTACTATTATTATTATTATTATTATTATTATTATTATTATTATTTATTATTATTATAACAACAACAACAATAACAACAACAACAACAACAACAACAACAACAACAACAACAACAACAACAACAATAATAATATTAATGATAACTATAATAATAATCCATATAAACTATCTTTGCACCAATTTGCATTCCTTAAGCAAGAAAATAAACTAGACATTGTGTTCACACAAAGCAATAAAAAGTTGCTTTATGTACATAAAAATGATATCGTCTGAAAATTACTCATCAGAAGGCTTATTAATAAACTCACAAAAACAATTTTACTCTAGTATTATCGTGACAATCAGCATTATCGTCGTCATGATTATCATATCTTTATCTTTATCATCATCACCAACACAATCACCACCACCATCATCAGTTATCTTCATCATTATCATCATCATAATCACCGTCGTCATCATCACCATTACCATCATCATCATCACCATTACCATCATCATCATCACCATCATCATCATCACCATCATCATCATCACCATCATCATCACCATCATCATCATCATCATCATAATCATCACCATCACCATCATCATCATCATCATCATCATCATCATCATCATCATCTTGTCATCATAATCATTATCATTATTACTATTACCATCATTATAATGATTTTCATTGTCCTTTGTATCATCTTTATCCTCATGTTACTTTTATTGCCAGTATCATGATTATTGTTAAGAATATTGTCATCACCATTCTGAATTTTATTTTTCTCCAAACCAAATGCGAAGAGTTACAATTATATATATTAGTACCATTATTAAATATATTTTTATTGCAATTACCGACTGCATTAATCATCATAATTAAGGCAGCTAGAAAGAATCAGAAACATTATTCATTATCTTCATTTTCACCATAATCCTTATCACTAATGTTTCATCACTGATGTCATCATACAAACAATGACAGATCTTCACGATTACCAGTCAATCAATTCATTCAAATGGTATCCTAGATCATCATCATCGTCACTATCACTATCATTTCTTTTTATCGTTATTGAAACCACACAAACCGTCTCACAGATCACCACCATCGCCACCATCATTACCTCTAAGGATTCTATTTTAAGCACTGTTGTAACCACCACAAACATCAGATCCTCATTATTATCCTCATTATCGCTAACGATACAAAGTCTACCGTTATGTCGTCGCGAACACTATCACCAGCCATATCATTATGTAATAATGATACTAATTCTGTCACTATGCCATCACAAACACCAGATTACTATTATTACTAAGGATAGTAATTTTATCATCATCCCCACCATCAATTATCACTAGGGATACTAATTCTACCATTACTGTCATCATCACAAACCCTATCACCAGATCCTGATTATCACTACCTTTCAATACAATTAAGGATACTGATTCTACCGTTACTGTCATCATCACGAACTCTATCACAGATCACTGAAACACCCAACAAGCCTAACAAAGGACCTATCGACAACCCCAACCTGTGATCTTGATCCTTCCTCAGACTACAGCAGTTTCCTTTTAGGTATTCCTAGTCGTCTCACTGAACACCAATATAATCAAGATGGGTTGGCTAAACGTAAATCACTTCGAGCAAGCATTGCCTGACCCGGGTTGGCACGGGCGACTTCTGAAGCTTCGGAAGTAATGAGGGTTGCCGGAGGAAGCAGTTTCGCGAAATGCCAGGGTGTCCGGGAGAAATGAGAGACATGTAGGACCCCTTGGTGAAGCCGTTTGGGTTCGTGTATTTGGTTAGTGTGTAGATTTTCATATGGCTGGATGACTATGGCGTGGTTGTCTGTTCCTCGTATCTCTGTGGTTGTTTTCAAAATGAATTGAAATTGGAACACAGCCATAACTGATTGTCAGCTCCCTAATTGTATTAGGATCCTCATCACAATGTCTTTTTGATCTCTGTGAACACCATGGTTAGACATCCTTTATTCTGAATGACCATATGTTCTGACGCTGCTAATACTATCAGAAGGACTGAAACTGTAAGATAACAAGTTCCAGAAGAAAAATGCTACAGTATCATCAAGTTCATCGTTCTCAGGAACAGATTTAGCAGTGAATTTTCATCAAAACTATTTCCCTTGTTAATGCAATATGATATCTTTCGACAACAAGAATATTGCCATTAGTTCATGATACCAAGGTAACTTCTTTTATCAGTAAGCATCGGTAAGGAAAGATATCCAAAATCTATATATGATAAACATCGTTCATGACGAGTAGGAATAGTATCATCATTCATATTATCAATAAACATTTTAGTCTCTCCTAATGATAATACATGTCAATTACTAGTCAAATATTTGTTCACTCATATAATAAAGAATTTATGAATTCCATTTTGTCGAAAAAATACAATCCCAGTATCATGACTACATACACGAAGTTTATATATTGTTATGAACCCTAATGATGCCGGTATCCAAAAGATAATTAACATCTCCAATCAGTGATAATGTGTTATTAGACTTCAGCCATAGAGAAAAGTTTTTTGTTGTTGAAAATTATTTGATGATGATTATGATTATCATTAATATTAATTGCTCATTGCTATAAATCACACTTTTTCAATGAACTTTATTCCCCAATCTTCCCCCCCTCTATCTATCTATCTATCTATTTATCTATCTATCTATCTATCTCCGTATATATATATATATATATATATATATATATATATATATATATGTATATATATATATATATATATATATATATATACATATGTGTGTATGTATGTATATATCTGTATAGAAATGTATACACACACACACACACACACACACACACACACACACACACACACACATACACACACACACACACACACACACACACACACACACACACACACACACACACACACATATATATATATATATATATATATATATATATATATATATATATATATATGTGTGTGTGTGTGTGTGTGTGTGTGTGTGTGTGTGTGTGTGTGTGTGTGTGTATTTATTTATCTATTTATTTCTCTCTCACTATCTCTCTCTCTTTCACTCCCCTTCTTTCTCTCTTTCTCTCCCCTTTTCTCCCTTTGTCTATCTATCTATCTGTGTATGTACAGTATGTCATTACTTAGCAGCTAGGTAGATAGTCAGATATCTATATATTTGTCTATATGTCTATTTATCCTAGTCAATTTATAAACATTTTATTTCTATATATCTATAAATTCCTCCCCCTCACTCTCTATCCATCTATCTATTTACTTGTTGACCTATCTATCTGTACATTCATCTTTTTGCTCTGTCATTTACATCCAATAGCTAAAAAGGAAGGTTTAAAAAAGGAGAGAAAAAAACAAGATTTTTGCTTTTGTGATCATGAAAATCAACTAACTATGAGCGCTTTGAAGACCACTTTTAGATGATGCCCAGTTCACGGTGTTGTTGTCATGTCAATTAACTAATCGGCGTTTACCCTTTGTTTGACATGTGCTATGACATGTTATTCCAGTTCAGAGGAGAGAGAGGGACACAGCAGGAAGAGAAAACGGAATGTCAAGAGAAATGGGAAGAAAGATAATAAGTCGCACGTGTATGTGTGTGTGTGTGTTCATATATATATATATCATCATCATCATCAAGGGGCTAACGCCGACGGGGACGCATGGCCGCATCCAACCTTCGCTTCCAGACACGAGGATCCCTCGAGGCGAGTCTCCAGGCAGGCACACGGCCCATCTCTAATTCCTCGCGACAGGTCTCGTCGAGCTGCCCAAGCCATGGCCTCCTCCACCCAGGGTCGTCTCACAGAGAGACAACCTGGTGGGCAGGGTCGTCCACAGGGAGACGAGCTAGGTGGCCATATAGCCTGAGTTGGCGATCCCAGATTATGCAAGTAACAGGTCCCATGCCAGTCTCACGGTGTAACCGCCAGTTGGACACATGGTCCTGCCAACTGTACCCAATGATCCGGCGAAGGGACTTGTTACAAAAGGCATCAAGGCGAGACTCCAAGACACTGGATAGCGTCCAGGTTTCGCTTCCATAGAGCAAAACTGGCAGTATCAAGGCCTTGAAGACACGCAGCTTGGTCCTTCTGCATAGGTACCGACATCTCCAAACGCTCTTGTTGATCGAGTTCATGGCTCCTGTTGCCAGACCAATCTACTGACTTCCTGGTCTGACAACCCAGAGATATGGACTACGCTACCAAGGTATGTAAAACTTTCTGTAACTTCAACGTCCTCACCGCAAGCATGGATCGATTGAACAGGTTCCCCTAACAGGCCCCCAAAGTCCTGAATCTTGGTCTTGGTCCAGGAGACCTCTAGGCCTAGGGGCTTCGCCTCATTGCTAAATGCATCAAGAGCCGCCACAAGTGCCTCCAGGGACTCAGATAGGATGGCAACATCGTCGGCAAAGTCAAGGTCTGAGACCTTAATATTGCCTAGTGTTGCTCCACACTGACTATGGCTGCCCATTATCCAGTCCATACAGGTGTTGAAAAGTGTTGGTGCAAGGACGCAGCCTTGCCTCACCCCTGAATTAACAGGGAAGAAGTTCGACATACCCCCACCACACTTTCCAGCACTTTCAGTACCAGTATAGAGGCTTGCTATCAGGCCAATAACCTGTGTTGGAATTCCCCTGAGCCTCAGGATCTCCCATAGCGATTCCCGATGAATTTGAGTCAAACCCCTTCCTGAGGCCCTGTGGCTGCAAGCAACCCAGCCCCAAACTCATGACTGCGTTCCAAAATTTACGGGAAAAGCACTAGTATACATCTAAACGGGACTTTCCAGGGGGTAAAACCCCGACTGCTCCCCGGGCTATGATGCCTCAGTAGGTGGTTTTCCCGATCCGTTTTTTTAAAAAAGGAATGGGGGAGAAAACCCTTTCCTGGTTTTGCTAAGCAGGTACCCCACGGTAGGTTTCTAAGCCCAAAAGATCCCCTTTCCCCCCCAGAGAGGGAGCCCCCACCCCCCAGGGAGGTCAGGGGGAATGGTTTCCAGGGCTGTCAGTGGCTGTCGGGACGGGATGCAGGGCCCCCAAACCAAGTTCCCCCCCCCAGCCTTTAGCATTTTTAGAGGGATATAAAAAAATATGCCTGCTGCTTTCCCACTCTTTAGCTTGGAAAAAAAACGCCAAACCTAACCCCTGGGGGAGGAGGTTTCGCTGAAAGGGTGGGTCTGGAACAGGCACTGGGGAACCCCTTTGCGCAAACCCAAAACGAACGTTGGAAGGGTTTTTCCGGTACAACTGTTCAAAATACTCAGGGTTTAAACCCTTCAAAAGAAACCCCAACAGATCGGGGATGATCCGGCCATTGGGTGATCGGAAATGCAAATCATCGTGAGGAAATTCAGGGTTTTCTAAGGGCCTTTTTTTAGGTGGGCGGAAGGGGATTTAAAGAAATGGCCTTTGACCTCCTTTAGCAAGATTTCCCAAAAGAACTGTTCCCGGGCCCCCTTTTCCCGCAGTGTCCGAAACCCCTAAGCACCATGGAACGACCCCCAAGGGCTTGATTCCTATTTAGCCCAAACCTTGCATTTACACTTCATGGGCCCCTAATGTCTCCAGGGAAAATGGAATTTTCCCCCTTTCC
>NC_051421.1:25393820-25398820 GCF_015228065.2 Penaeus monodon | reverse complement strand
TAGCGTCCAGGTTTCGCTTCCATAGAGCAAAACTGGCAGTATCAAGGCCTTGAAGACACGCAGCTTGGTCCTTCTGCATAGGTACCGACATCTCCAATGCTCTTGTTGATCGAGTTCATGGCTCCTGTTGCCAGACCATTCTGTCTACTGACTTCCTGGTCTGACAACCCAGAGATATGGACTACGCTACCAAGGTATATAAAACTTTCTGTAACTTCAACGTTCTCGATGCAAGCATTGATTGACTGAACAGGTTCCCCTAACAGGCCCCCAAAGTCCTGAATCTTGGTCTTGGTCCAGGAGACCTCTAGGCCTAGGGGCTTCGCCTCATTACTAAATGCATCAAGAGCCGCCACAAGTGACTCCAAGGACTCAGATAGGATGGCAACATCGTCGGCAAAGTCAAGGCCTGAGACCTTAATATTGCCTAGTGTTGCTCCGCACTGACTTTGGTTAGTAGCTCTGCCCATTATCCAGTCCATACAAGTGTTGAAAAGTGTTGGTGCAAGGACACAGCCTTGCCTCACCCCTGAATTAACAGGGAAGAAGTTCGACATACCCCCACCACACTTTACAGCACTTTCAGTACCAGTATAGAGGCTTGCTATCAGGCCAATAATCTGTGTCAGAATTCTCCTTAGCCTCAGGATCTCCCATAGCGATTCCCGATGCACCGAGTCAAACGCCTTCTTGAGGTCGATGTAGGCTGCGAGCAACCCACGACCAAACTCACGACGGCATTCCACAATTACTCGAAGCGCTAGTATACGGTCTATTGTGGACTTGCCAGGAGTAAATCCAGACTGCTCCGGTCTCTGATGCCTCAGTAAGTGGTTGTGGATCCGTTTCAGAAGAATGTGGGCGAGAACCTTGCCTGGTATGCTGAGCAGTGTAATGCCACGGTAGTTGCTACAGTCCCATCGATCCCCTTTCCCCTTCCAGAGAGGGATGACCACGCCCCTCAGCAGGTCAGGGGGAATGGTACCAGACTGCCAAATGGCAGTCAGGACTGTCTGCAGGCCCCAAGCCATGGTTTCATCCACAGCCTTTAGAAGTTCAGCAGGAATATCACATATGCCTGCAGCTTTCCCACTCTTCAGCTTGGAAATCGCCAGCCTAACCTCTGTTAGGGTAGGAGGTTCCTCGCTGATGGGTGGGTCCGGCACAGGCACTGAGACATCGCTTGCATCCAAGCTAACTGTTAGAGGGTCCATCTGGTACAACTGTTCAAAATACTCAGCCCAACGTTCACAAACCCCAACATGATCTGAGATGATCCGTCCATCCGCTGATCGGACTGCAGTCATCTGTGAGGAGGGCTTAGGGTTCAGTTTTCTCAGGGCTTGGTAGGCAGGGCGAAGGTCATTTACCAAGAAATGGCCTTCGACCTCCTCAGCAAGATTCCTGATGGACTGTTCCTTGTCCCTTCTCAGCAGTGTCCGAGCCCTACGCACCATGGAACGACGCAAGACTTGATTCCCATTTAGCCGAGCCTTACAACACGCTTCAGTGGCCTCTAATGTCTCCAGGGAGATGGTATTCTGCCTTGTCCTTGGACGTACGCCAATGAACTCTGAGCTGCTTCGAGTGTTATGCGCTTGAAGAGTTCCCACAGAGCAACTGGGTCCATCAGGTTGCTGGTTTCTGTGAATCGGTCAGAGACTGCCGTGGTGAACCCATGGGCACACTCCACCTCCCTTAGTCTGTCCAAGTGAAACACCTTAGGGTGGCCACTGGAGGGACGGGGAGTTTTGAAGTGGACCCGCAGGGTAGCCACAAGCAGCCTATGGTCGGTGCCACAGAACTCGGCACTCCGGTAAACCCTGCAGTTCTGAAGGATCCTCCATCTGGGGCCTCCTGCTGCTCCGAGATCCCCCACAGATTTAGCCTGGGACCGCAAGGTGCCCAGTTACCCATGGGTGGCCACGAGGAGGCACTGCAGAAGTCTTGATGATGGAGATGCTGTGACCTGGCAGGGGAGACTTATGCAAAAGCTGCTCCCTTTTTCGCACTGAGCTAGCCAGGGGTGGAAGCTGCAAGCAAGAAGGCATGCATATATATATATATATATATATATATATATATATATATATATATATATATATATATCTGTGTGTGTGTGTGAGTGTGTGTGTGTATGTATATATATATATATATATATATATATATATATATATATATATATATATATATATATATATATGTGTGTGTGTGTGTGTGTGTGTGTGTGTGCTAACAAGAATGTGGTCGATCTCCTTGGCCACAGTACCCGTATCGCTGTACCAAGTCCAGCAATGCTGGTGGAGACCAGGAGCCAGAGATCCTCATTTTCTGGGACCTAGCAAAGTCCCGGAGAAGGAGGCTGTTCTCGCTGCTGGGATCAGCTCCCGAGCCATGGGAGCCGACAGACATCTCGTAGCCAGCTCGATCACAGCTGGATACCGCATTGAATTCGCCCAGAACAATGCGAATGTCTCACCGGGGGCAATCGTCTGCCTCAGATGCGAGTTTGGCGTAGAACACCTCTTTCACGTCGATTTTATATACATCAGTAGGAGCGTATACAGCAATAAGAGACATGAAGACAAAAGCATGCTTCAGTCTCAATGCCATGATACGCTCATCAACCGGTGTCACCTCGACTACTGCAGGCTGTAGTCGACTGGAGATGGCTATGGCTACACCCTGGAGGTGGTGACCATCGCTGCGGCCCGACCAGTAGTAGGTGTAACCACCCACACTGATTGTGCCGCTACCAGGTCTTCTCACCTCTGAGAGGGCAGCCACCTCAACTCCCAGTCGCCTTTTAATTCCCCACGATAGCAGAGGTAACCGCTCATCCTGCCGCAAGGACCGGATGTTCCATGCGCCTACCTGGAAAGCACGCCTGAGATTAAGCCTCGGGTGGTCACTCCGGTTGCACGCCACCTCTGCCGCCCCCGCCGACACAGCCCCAAATAAAGGGGGGCAGCAGGCTGTGGGACCGCCTATCCAGGCAGGCTGTGGGACCGCCCATCCGCCGTGGGTTCATGGTGGGTTGGCGCCTGCCGGGGCGCAGGCAGGACGAGTAACTCTCGTTCCAATCCTGCACCCCGACATTTGCCCTCCCAACGGGACCCACAGCCCGCCTTACTTGCTGGGTGGGAGGGACAACACCCCTCCCCCCAGCATTTCCATTTACATAGGACGTTGCCAGAGGGTCATTCTGGGGGAGGAGGACTGGCAAGGCCCACCTCCCCCAAGCCGCCCCATTACCCCAGGGTGGCTAGGGGGCAGGAGTTGGTACGAAGCCAGAGCGTGTCCACACGCTGGTGGGCCATAACTCCGTACCTCTGGGGCCTCCTGCTGCTCCGAGATCCCCACAGATTTAGCCTGGGACCGCAAGGTGCCCAGTTACCATGGGTGGCCATGAGGAGGCACTGCAGAAGTCTTGATGATGGAGAGGCTGTGACCAGGCAGGGGAGACAAAAGCTGCTCCCTTTTTCGCACTGAGCTAGCCAGGGGGGGAAGCTGCAAGCGAGAAGGCATGCATATATATATATATATATATATATATATATATATATATATATATATATATATATATTATATATATATATATATATCTGTGTGTGTGTGTGAGGTGTGTGTGGTGTGTATGTGTATGTATGTATAGTAGATATATATATATATATATATAATATATATATATATATATATAATATATATATATATATATATATATATATATATATATATATATATATATATATATATGTGTGTGTGTGTGTGTGTGTGTGTGTGTGAAATATACAAACTGGGCAATGAAGAGTTAAAAAAAACATTACCTCCAGATGTTCCAGAATACTGGATTTGGGGTGTTTCACTCCGCCGTGTTGAAAGCTGGTCAAAAGCAGTGAAGCAACTCGTCATTAGCATATTGGAAGATTCTGCTGTGTGGATTTGCCTGGAAATGGTAATGCTGTAAAGTATGTGAGTTTCGCGATCTCTGTGCTTTATAGTCGGGGTTGTAAGCATATATATATATATATATATATATATATATATATATTATATATATATATATATATAATATATTATATATATATATATATATAATATATATATATATGTGTGTGTGTGTGTGTGTGTGTGTGTGTGTGTGTGTGTGTGTGTGTGTGTCTATCTATATTTTATATAAATATATATATATATATATATATATATATATATACATATATATATGTATGTATACACACACACACACATATATATATGTATGTATGTATGTATACATATATATATATATATATATATATATATATATATATATATATATATATATATATATATATGTATGTATGTGTGTATTTATAGTATGTATATGTGTTTGAGTGTGTGTGTGTGTGTGTGTGTGTGTGTATGTGTGTGTGCGTGTGAATATATACATTGTCTGTATGATAACATGATTAGTATTATATGCATTTTTTTTCTCTCTCTCTGTTTCTATGTATGTGAATCCTCTGTGTGAGAGTGAGCGTAGCGTAATTCAGTAAGGCTGTCTCAAAATGATAAATGTATAAAGAAATGAAATGAAACAGCATGAATCTCTTTATCAAATGAAATAGATCCGCAGGCCCTTCATCTATCTCTCAGGGGGCGTTACCGGAAGCAGTCTTTTCCTTCAATGTTGCAAGCGATCACAGAGTCATTTTTGTGCATGAGGAATGTGACGTTCAGGTTCGAGGAGAAGAATTTTTGCCAGAGATTCTGGATTTTGGTCAACTTTTTTCTGTCTGCTGTCATGCGCCCCTGATTTTTCTAAAGGAAGAGAAAGAAGATCTATATGAATCTGTAAATTGATATACGGGTTTGTGTGCGCATGTCTTCACGTATAGGCACGTGCGTTTCTTTGTGTATGTGTGTGTGTTCAGAGATTACTGGCGGATTAAATGAAATGAAGACATACTACGGGAATATCATTATTGCTGCATCTAGGGGATTTCTTCTCGATGGTCTCG
>NC_051421.1:25366320-25368820 GCF_015228065.2 Penaeus monodon | reverse complement strand
TAATTGGTTTTTACTTTGCTAAATCAGTTCAAAGTATTGCATTTGCCTAGGCCTTAAAATGTGATGGTGAATCCTTTCTGCAAATGCGCCCATCCTGACACTGTGTTGAAAACTGCCACATTGTCTAATGGTTGTGGCACCAAAGTTTTTTGGGGCATCTCCGTGAAGTCTTGCCAGGAGAATGGATGTCATACATATAGATTGGTTATTGTAGGCCTAGCTTAACTGTTGTCTAATTACAGCATGGCGGATAGGGATGAGGTTTCACGGTGGACTCCCCGGCGTCGACGAGCAAATCGCCGAGGGTAGATGAAGAATTAGCAGTACATGCAGGCAGCCTCGTAAATTTGTTTCAAAACAGGTGGAGGCGGAAGCTATTTTGCCTGGTGATGACGTCATAATTAGCTGATGACACGACTGCGAGTCAGCATGAACCATGATGTAACACAGGATCTGTAGCACGACATACACTGATAGTGAAGAGGGTCATGGTCTCCTTTAGGGGAGATCTTCTTTCAGATGAGTGCCCGATCTTTAGTCCCTACCATGTCTAGATTCAGAAGATGATGCTTCTAGGACTACATGTTCAGGGGTGATTATGATCTGAATTATTAGATGAAAAACTCATGGACTATAATTCATCTACTGTGATGATGAAGATCGAGTTGTCATAGATAAGCGTGTGATCTCAGAGATGAGCTACGTGTGTGGCTAATTTAATTTCAGATAATATCATTATGCCTCTGTCTGCATGCTTGGAAGAACCCAACCTTCCAATAGAATCCGCGTACTCGCTGTCCACCTCCTCCTGGGGTGTCCATAATAATGCTGGGGGACATTACATCACTTGGGATAAAAAACAGGCGTTGTTTCCAAACTGTAAGGTTACCGAAAGCGAAGTGAAATAGACTCATACATTAGTTACAGAGTAATATATTGAGCTTGCCAATATTCAAGAGTTTAGCGGGGCAATTTTGGCCAATTTTGGGCATGGTTGATAATTTATACAGAAGGATCCATTTGAAATTGGGTGTTTACTATGGGACACAAGCCAACTGTAATGTTTGAGTACCTCTCCCTTTTTAAAGATGAGCTGAATCAACTCTGAGACAGGAATCGATGCTTGGGATCAATTTCAGTGTCTGTTCTTCAGCATTATATGCGATGCACCTGCTCGACTCCTGTAAAGGGTACTAAAGGCCATAAGGATACCAATTCAGTGAAAAGGTGCACTACTTCAGGACTTGGTTGTGGCCGAATGACCCATTCGGATTTTCCTTTTTTGATTTTGCCTTCCCCCCACCCCTTTTCCCCCCCACCAAAAAGGGGGGGGGAAAGGGAGTCTGATGCAAGTTTTGATGCTCGGGATGATGAAGCTAATCCCACGGTTCTTCCACATTAAGTGGTGATCTGGGAATGGTAGCCAGGTTACCTCTCGATTATATGCACCTTGGGTGTTGGGAGTTATGAGACGCTGTTATTGCTGTGGTTGAAGGGTCAAAAAAGCAGCGCATTGGTGGAGCGCCAATCTCGTGGACATTCTGGTCTCCTCGAATCTTCTCAGCAGTGATGTGCCATTTGAATTTGAAGAAAACCTAGGTCTCTAACCAGAAAAGTAGACCGTTGGAAGGCCACAGAATTCAGGCAGTTTTTACTGTACACAGGCATTAGTACTAGGCTCAAAGAAAACTGATGGACAGTGCTCTACAAAAATTTCTATATGTTGTCAGTGCTATGCGCATTCTACGAGTCTGCATTTTGTGCTAATCAGAAATGTAGATAACTCAGAAGAAACTTATTCTCAAGTTTGTGAGATTTGGTGAGTTTTATGGAAAGAATCTTGGTCTCAATGTCCAGTGTCTAATTCACTCCACCAGAGCGAGGGTGTTGGCTAGTCTGACAACATTTCATGTTTCCCCTTTGGAAAATTCCTTGCCAAGATAAAAAAAAAAAAAATGGTGCGGCAAAACCCTCCAGCCACTTCAGCAAGTTGTCACGGGCTCACTGAAAAAAAGTCAAAGACTAGTGCAGGTCACTGATGAAGGTCCACGATGCAGAGAAATTGCACATCTTTGGTCCCATCCCGAACGCTATACTCAAGGGTATCAGTACAAAGAATTCCATCTCCCTTGTGTCCTTAAAACAGCCAAAGGAGATAATTGCATTCTTTGTCAATGACATGGGAAGAATATTGTGGTTTCAAGGTAACCAGAAATACGTGTGTGTCAGAAGTTTCGATTTTGATAATTTCGTCCGCTACCCACTGAATCTACAGATCTTGGTATTTCCCTTGTGCCATGAGTTAAAGGAAAAGGACCGGTTTGGTGCACTACTTTACATAAATTCTCGGCCCTGATATCATAAAAACCAATATAGTCAATTGTGCAATACGTTGGCTTACCTTAGTAATATAGGCCTTTTTTTTTTATCTCAATATCAGGCATAAGATCGTCTGCTGCAAAAAAAAAAACGCCCTACAGCGCCACCCACACGCCGATGA
>NC_051421.1:25349800-25359800 GCF_015228065.2 Penaeus monodon | reverse complement strand
GACACCGATGATACTTCTGAAATAAGTCTTCACTAAAATCTGCCTCAAACGGGTCTTGCGCCATTGTCAACGCAGCCATTTTTCACACTCAATTCTAATTTTCCATTGTTATTGTTTTCTCAGTTTACACTGTCCTCATTTTTTCTCTTCCTTCTTTTTTTCTATCAAGGTTTACACTACACACATCTCTTCTTATTTTATACTTCTCTGTCCGTCTTTCTCTTCGTCTTGTTGTGAAATGCAAGATCTCGTATTAGGTCTGAAGAGGAATGGGAGAGGAGGGGGTATAAAAGAGAGTAGAGGCAACACGGGGCAGGTGAGGACAGACGAACGGAAGGAGGGGGTCAGGTCAAGTCGGAGGATCAGGCGGTGTGTATGGTATATATTATATATATATATATATATATATATATATATATATATATATATAATATAATATATTATATTTTAACCACCCACTGTATACACATCATATCTATATATAATTTAAAATAGAATATAGTATATATATTATATATAATTATATATATAGATAGATAGACAGATAGATAGAAGGATAGATAAATTTAGATGTTGGATGGTGAAATGAGTGGGATAATATGTCAGGTCTTTGGTTTTAGCCCTAATTTGGTTGGTCGGAATGCCCGAAGCCATTGTGATTGGCTGCTCGTGACCTACTCCTCTAACTAGCAAAATACAGAACATGAAATGGAAAATGGGTTATTAACAATTAACTGAAACACATCAGTGGAAGTTTGTGTAATAATGATCACGCCGGATTTCAGCATTTAATGTAATGACTTAATATTTTAGCTGTTTCAGGAATTGACTGAGTGAATAGCTATTTCATTAATGACTGGCATTTTCACCCATACACGAAATGGCTGGTTACACACTTCGACTGTAACATATACAGTCGCTGGTATATTCACATACTTCACATCAGCAGCTGGTATACCATACTTTTCCGTATATAAATGTATTCTGTAACACTACGATCGGAGAGCCTGTATGGCATAAATTCATCTGGGTCACAACCGTCGAGAATTCTTCGGCGAGTACCATCGGGTCCGTATCAGCCTTAAGAGCTGACCTATCAAAAGAGTCTTTGTGCTATAGGAAGTGGTGACGGCTCTACGTATGATCGATGCTATGAGATAATGAGACTGTGGCCTAACTAATGTATAAGATATTAAGTAGAATGTTACTTGACGTTGTAGCCTGTGTATGTTCAGAGTGAGAGGTCAGTTCGAGGGAACCTCGTGCCGTCGGGAAACAGACAGTAAAACTGATATTCTGACTGTTCCCGTAGTGCGTTGTATCTAAAAATTTGTAGAAAAATATCACCGCTACTGGATAAAACTTAGCGAGTGCACACACACACCACACACACACACGCACACACCCCAAAACACACACACAACCCCACACACACACATACACACACACAACCCTATACACATACATATAACATATTTATAATATACACACATATATATGTGTATATATATATGCATATATATGCACACACAACACACACCACACACACACACACACACCACACAACACCACACACACACACAACACCACACACACACACACCCCACACACACAACACACACACTCACAAACACACACATACATACCCATATATATATATATTATATTTAAAATATTATAATATATAATATAATGTATATAACGATACGTACACACATATACATACCTCATATATATTTATATATATATAATATATATATATATATATATTATATATTACACCACCACACCCACACACACACACAAAAACCATATATATATAATTTATATATAATATTATATATATATATATTATAATTTTTGATACTACATACATAAAATACATACATAATACATACAATTACATATCATATGTATTATAAAAATTGCAATATAAAAACATACAACATATATAATATTATATATATTATATATAATATAAAATTTAATATATGCATTATAAAATATTATATATATATATTAATAAATAATTTATATACATATATACTCATACAAATATATATATAAATATTCATATATATATAACACATAATATTATATTTTATAATAATATATATAATATTATTACATGTATATATTTAAAATTTTATTATATATATATATATATTAAAAATATTATTAATTTTAATACATCCCACCCCATCCACACACCACCACACACAACACACACACACACCACACAACACACAACATACACACACACACACACACACACCCCCACACACCACACACCACCAAACACCCCACACACACACACCAACACACCGCACCCACCACACACACACCCAACCCCACCCCACACACAACAAAACACACACACACACCCCCACACTCACAAACACCACTCCCTAATGGGGGTGTTTAAAAGTAATATATATATATATTCTTCCTTTTTAAAGGGGGGGTTCTGTCTGCCCCCGTGGTCACAGCGGCTTAACTGAAACCCACCTTAAAAGAAGAATATTATATATATATAACATATATAACCCCACATAATGTATGTTGGGGTTTTTGTGGTGTGTGTGTTTGGTGGTGTTGTGTGTGTGTGTGTGTGTGTGTGTGGGGTGTGTGTTGTGCGTGTGTGTGTGGTATTTTTCATTTGGATGCTCTTGGAGTGAGTATTGGTAGGGTCCCCATTTCCCTTCCAGGAAGTCCGGGTGCTGCCTTTTAGGTAATTTTTGTCTCTAGTCTTGAGGCCATTTAACTCCAAAATTTTATTTTTTCTACGACTAAAAGCACAGGTAAGGTGCATCTGAAAACTATTTTCCCCCTCGGGGAAAAATCAAAAATACCCCCCTTCAGCACCTTCTTCACCCGAAGTTTCCCGTTTGGGTGCCGCAGGGGCCCCCAGGCGCCCCCCTCCTGCCTCCCCTTAACGGGTAAAACACGATACAGTCGCGCTTTTTGTTTTTGGTCCCAAACTTTGGTGGCAATCGCACCCCAAAGATACCCTTTTAAATTCCGGGTTTGAATAATCCTGCCCAAGAAATGAGAACCGTGTTCATATTTTACAAATATATAACGTTTTTATAAAATATATTATATATATATAATATTTATTATAACATACATATATATATATATATATATATAATTTGTATTTAGTATGTTTTATGTATGTTGTAGTATGTATGATTATTATGTTATATATATTAATTATATATATATAATATTAATATATATAATATAATATATTTTTGTGTGTGTGTGTGTGTTGGTGGGGTGTTGTGTGTGCCCGGGTTTTTGGTTAATTTATGATATAATTTATTTGTTATATTCTTATTTAAAAAATTTTTTTTTTTATTTTTATATTAAATTATATATATTTTCACACCGCACGCACCCCTAATGCCACACATTTTATATATAAAATTATTATTATTTAATTTATATTTTTTTATATTTAAAAACACCTTTACCTCAAACACCCACCAACCACACCCCCCCCCCCCACACCCCCCACCCCCACCCCACACCCACACCCCCAATATATATATATCTCATCTCATCATCCCTCATACATCTCCACCCCATACAACCACACAACACAACCACACCCCCCACCCCCACCCACAAAAAACCCCACCCCACACACCCCCCCCACCCCCACACAAACAACCACCACACACCACAAACATATATTAATATTATATTTATCCTTATTTTATATTATATATATTTATATGTAGTTGTTGTTATTATTTACATATTTTTTAAATAATTTAAATTTATAATACATACATACATTTTATATTTTTATTTATATAATAATTTATAATAAAACACACACAACCCTATATTATTTATATATATATATTATATATATATAATATAATATATTATTATATATTTTTATATATATTGTGGGGGTGTGTGTGTGTGTTGTGTGGTTTTGGGTTTTGGGTTGTGTGTGTGTGTGTGTGTGTGTGTGTGTGTTTTGGGTGTGTGTTTTTTTGAGTTATTGTGGTGTTTATATATATTTTATATATATATATATAAATAATATATATATATATGTATGTGAGCATATTGTGGTGGCGTGTGTGTATGTATATTATTATATATATTTTAGTAAATATATATATATACACACACCATATATTATATACAATATATACATATACTACTCATTATAATATATATATATATATATATATATAAATATATATTATATTTTATTTAATACACATTACATACATACATACATACATAAATACTACATATATATATAATATATAATATATATAAATATAAATATATACCCACACACACCCACATATAGTATGTTGGGGTTTTGTGAGTGTGTGTGTGGGTGGGTGTGTGTGTGTGTGTGTGTGTGTTGGTGGTGTGTGGTGAAATTTGGTGGTGTGTGTTTTGTGTGGTGGTGTGTTGTGTGTTGTGTGTGGTGTGTGTGTGTGTGTGTGTGGTGTATGTGTGTGTGTGTTTGCACACACACACACACACCCCCAAACACACACACACACACACCTATATAATATATATTATATAACAATATTATTTTAATATATATTAAATTTGATATAAATACATTATATATATATATATATTATATATATATATATCTATATATGTGTGTGTGTGTGTGTGTGTGTGGGTGTGTGTGTGGTGTGTGGTGTGGGTGGTGTGTGTCACACCACACCACACTTTTATATAATATAATAATTATAATATATAAAAACCAAATAAATATAAAATATATAATATATATGTATGATGTATATATTATAAAATTATATATTTAATACAAAAAAATTATATATAAAAACTAAATAAAATATGTAAAATACACACACCAACACAAAACCCAACCCCACACCACACACAAACAAAAACACACACATATTATATATATTATTACACACCCCACACCACACACACACACACACACACACCATATAAAAACACACACACCCCACACACACACACACACCCCCACACACACACACTCCAACACACAAACACACACACCACACACCACAATACACAACACACCACACACACACCCCCACACATACCACACAACACACACCACACACACCCCACACACACACCTATATATATTATTAATATTGTGTGTGTGTGTGTTGTGTGGTGTGTTTGTGTGTGGGGTTGTGTGTGTATGTTTTGTGTGTGTGTGTGTGTGTGTGTGGGGTGTGGGTGTACGTTTGTGTGTGTGTGGTGTGTGGTGTTGGGTGTGTGGTGTGTGTGTGTGTGTGTGTGTGGTGTTTGGGGGTGGTTTGTGTGTGTGGAAACCACCCCTTTTCGTGAAGGCGAAAGCCAGTCATTTAATGAAATACTATTTCCTCATCAATTCTGAAACGGCTAAAATATTAAGTCATTCTTAAAGGGTTGAAACCCGGTGATCTTATTACACAACTTCCCTGTGTTTTCGGGTTTAAATTTGTGTAATAACCCTTTTCCATTTCATGCTCTGTTTTTTGCTAGTAGAGGATAGGTACGAGCAGCCAATCACAATGGTTTCGGGCATTCCCCCAACCAAAATTTGGGGCTAAAACCAAAGACCTGACAATATCCCACTCATTTCACCTCCAACATCTAAATCTTTCTATCCTTTATCTATCTGTTATCATCAAATTATATGTAAATTTATCTATATTTTAATCTATATAAGACGTTTGTGGTGTGTGGTGTGGTTGTGAGTGTGTATATTTTATATAAACACACACACACCCCCAAACACACCCACACACCCACGCCCTATATTAGAATAGATTAGATAATAAAAACATATATATGAAATAGACAGATAGATAGAAGGATAGATAGATTTAGATGTTGGAGGGTGAAATGAGTGGGATTTTTGTAGGTCTTTGGTTTAGCCCAAATTTGGGTTGGTGGGAATCCCCAAAAGCCATTGTGATTGGCTGCTGTACCTATTCTCACTAGCAAAATACAGAACATGAATGGAAAATGGGTTTATTACACAATTAACCTAACACATCAGGGGAAATTGGTAAAAAATGATCCCGGGTTTCAGCCATTTAATGTTGACTTAAAATTTTAGCTGTTTTTAGATTACTGGTGAAATAGCTTTTCATTAAAAGACTGGGATTTTTTACCCCTTTCACGAAAGGTGGTTACACACTTCGACTGTAACATAACAGTCGCTGGTATATCACTACCCTTCCCCCCATCAGCACTGGTATACATACATTCGTATATATGTATTTTGAAAAACTACGATCGGAGAGCCTGTAGGCATAAAAATTTATCTGTGTCACAACCGTCGAGAATTCTTCGGGGATACCATCGGGTCCCTATCAGCCTTAGAGCTGCCATAAAAAAATCTTTGTGCTAAGGAAGTGGTGACGGGTCTACGTATATGAGCTATAATAATGAGATGGGCCTAACTAAGTAAAGTATTAAGTAGAATGTTTCTTGACGTTGTAGCCTTGTATTTCAGAGTGAGAGGTCGTTCGGGGGAACCCCCGTCCGTCGGGAACAGACTGTAAAACTGATATTCGACTGTTCCCGAGTGGTATGTATCTAAATTTTTAGAAAGTATCACCCCTATGGGTAAAACTTAAGGGGGCACACCACACACACACCACACACACAACACCCCACAACACACCACCCACACACATTACACATACTATAAAATTTTTATATACCACATATAATGTGTATATATAATGCATAAAATGCACACAACACACACACACACCACACACACCCAAACACACACACACACAAAACACAACAACACAACACACAACACCACAACACACAACCCACAAACACCACATACAACCTTTTAAAATTAATAATAATATATATAATTAATTATTAATATTGGTAATTACAGATACGTACACCTAACATCCTACTATATAATATAATTAATATATATAAATATATATTAACACACACACCCCACACACACACACAACACACACAATTATATATATATATATAATTTTATATAATATTAAAATATGAATACTACATACATCATACATACATACTAATCTATATACATTGCATAGTATATTACTACATGCAATATATAATACATACAACATAAATATAATATATTATATATTTTATATATAATTTAAATATGTAAATATATATATATTATTTTAAAAATATATAATTTTTTTATAACATATATACTCTACAAATATATTAAAAAATATTTATATATATATATACTCATATTAAAAATATATAATATATACATTATATATATATATAATTTATATTATATATATTATATATATATATTTTATATATTATATATCACATACACACACACACACCTACACACACACACACCACACACACACACACAACACCACACACCAACCATCACACACACACACACACACACTCAACACACACACACACACACCACACACCCCCCCACCCCACCACACACACACCACACCTCACAAACACACACACATATAGTGGGGGGAAATATATATTTATATATATATATATTATATATAATAATATATATATAATTTCTTCTTTTAAAGGGGGTTCTTTTAAGCCGCCGTGGTCACAGCAGAACTTAAAAAGTAGTTTTTATGTTGTGATGCTCTTGGAGGAGTACTTGGGAGGGTCCCCAGTTTCCTTTCCCCCGGAGAGTGCCGGGCTGCCCTTTTTGGTAATCCTTTTCTCTAGTCTGTGAGGCCATTTAACTCCAGAATTTTTTTCTTCTACGACACAAGACACGGTAAGGGCATCATGCAAAAATATCTTCCCCTCGGGGAAAAAAGCTAAAACCCCCCCCTTTAGCATCCCTTTTTTCCCCCGAAGCTTCCTTTGAGGATCCGCAGGGGACCCCAGGCGCCTCCTCCTGCCTCACCTTAAACAGGTGAAAAACGTAAGTCGGCTTTTTTGCTTTTGGTGCCCAACTTTGGGGGGCAGATCGCAGCCAATAGATAGCCGTTTAATTTCCCGGCTTGAATAAAACCTGCCCAAAAGAGTAAGTGTATCTACTTTTAAATATAAACGTTTTTTTATATAAAATATACATACAATATATATAATTATATATATATTATTTATAATATATATATATATTTGTTTTATGTGTATGTAGGTATGTAGATGTTGTATTTAAAATATATATATTATATATATATTATATATATTATTGTGTGTGTGTGTGTGTGGGTGGTTGTGTGTGAGAGTGTGTGTGGTGTTGGGGTGTGGTGTTGGGATGTACGTAATGTAATTATGTTTATATGTATATATATGTAATATAAAATATATCTAATTTTATATATATATATATTTTAAAATATATTATATATAATTTTAATACACACACACGCACGCCACTTTTGCTCACAATATATATAAAATATATATATATAATTATATTATTATAAAACCTACATATCACTCAAAAACAACCCCACACACACACACACCCACACACCACACACACACACACACACATAATATAATACATACATACAACATACTACTACATAATACATAAATACTACATACTAATACAACATACATACATCATACATACACCATAAAACCACATACACACACCCAAAACACAAAACCCCACACCACACAACACACACACACACCCCCACGCAAACACACACCACACAAACCCCCCACACCACACAACACACAAACATATATAATATATTATATATATATATATATATATATATATATTTTAATGTATGTATGTAGTTATATTATATTAAAATATATATTATTAAAATATATATTTTAAAAATTTAAAATAATTTATATTAATATATTTATAAAATACATTTTATTATATATATATATATATAAATAAAATATATATATATATAATATAAAACCACCAAAAAAACAAATATAAAAATATTAATTTTTATTTTATTAATTAATATTAATTTAATTTATTATTATGTTGTGTGTGTGTGGGGTGTCTGTGTGGTGGTTTGTGTGTGGTGTTGTGTGTGTTTGTGGGTGTGTGTGTGTGTTTGGTGTTTTTGTGTGTTTGAGTGTTATGTAGGGGTTTTTAAATTATAATATATATATTATTATTATAATAATATTGTATATTAAGTATGTGAGCATATTGTGTGTGTGCGTGTTTATGTATGTATTTATATTATTTATTTTATATAAATATTATATATATATATAAATATATAACATATATATACATATACACTATAATATATATAAATTATTATATATAAAAAATATAATATATAAAATAAATTATTACATTACATACTAATACATACATAAAAACATACATTATATTATATATATATATATATATATATAATAATTCTATATAATAAAATATACACACACCCCCAAAATGTAGTGTGTGTTTGTGAGGGGTGTGTGTGGGGGTGTGTGTGGTTTTTTGTTGTGGTGTGTGTGTGTGTGTGTGTGTGTGTGGGTGTGTGTGTATTGTGTGGTGTGGGACCACACACACCCACACCACCACACACATACACAACACACACACACACCCAAAACAAATATATATATATAAAATTATATATAAACACATACATAATTATATTTATATAAAATAATAATATAATTATATGTATATAAATACATTTATAAAATATATATTTATATAATAAAATTAATATGTATAATTATATACATTTAAAATAAAATTATATATTATATATTATTAATATATATATGTGGGGTGTGTGTGTGTGTGTGTGTGTGTGGGGTGTTGTGTGTTGTGTGTGTTGTTGTGTGTGTCCCCACACACACACACACAACTAATATTTTATATTATATTAAATAATATATATATTATTAATATATATATAGTATGTTTTATATATATTATATAAATATTAATATATAATAAAACACATAAAATATATAATATAATATATATATATATATAATAAAACACATACATTAAAAATTTTTTATATAT
>NC_051421.1:25344521-25349700 GCF_015228065.2 Penaeus monodon | reverse complement strand
TTTGAGTTTATGTATTTGTTTTGGGTATTGTATAAGTATAGATAGTATTATGTATGTATATAGTATATATACACATAATATCACAACTATACAATAATTAGATAACAGAAAATTATATATTAGTATAAAAAAAAAAAAAAAAAAACACAACAACAACAACAAAATAAAAAAAAAATAAAAATATATATATATAATATATATATAAATTATATATATATTTATATTTGATATATATATATGATAATATATATAATATATAGATATAATATATATATATATTAAATATTATATATATATATATATATATATAGTATATATATGTATATATATATATATATATATAATATATATATAATAAAAAGATATATATATATATATAAATTAATATATATATATATATATATATATATATATATATATTATATATATATATATATTCATATATATATCAATATATATATATATATAATATATATTAATACATAAAAAAAATATATATATATATATATATATATAATAAATATATATTATATTATATATATGAAGGCGCGGATGGCCGAATGGTTAGAGCGTCGTGACTCAAAAAACTGTACGACGGCAAATTTTGAGTTCGAGGTTCGAGTCAACACACAGCGCGTTGTTCCCTTGGCAAGGAACTTCACCTCGATGCCTGCCTAGCCACTGGGTGGCAAGCCAGCCCAAGTCAGTGCCGGGTAAATAGAGATGGTGACTCGATAAAAAAAAAAAAAAAAAACACCGGCGGAAGGCAATGCAAACCACGCTCTAAATTGCCAAGAAAAAATCATGGAAAGCCCATGATCGTCAAGGCCGCGATGGGCCGTATGGTAGAGTATCAGACTCAAGACTGTGCACAACGGCAATGTGAGTTCAGGGTTCGAGTCACCGCGGCGCGTTGTGTCCTTGTCAAGGACTTCCACCTCGATTGCCTACCTACTAGCCACTGGGTGGCCAAGCCCCAAGTCAGTGCTGGTCCAAGCCGATACATAGGAGGAGACTGATTACTAAAAGGTACCACCGGCACTCTCCGGGAAAGGGACTGGGGACCCTACCACGTTACTCACCTCAAGAGCATCACAACATGAAACAACTAGTCTGCTGTGACACGGCGGCTCAGAACATTGAACCTACCGTTAAAAGAAGAATGTATATATATATATATATATATATATATATAAGTCTTATATATATATATATATATATATAACTTGATGTATATATATACATCTATTTATATATATGATATATATGTATATATATATCTATATATATAATATATATATATATGTGTTGTGTGTTGTGTGTGTGTGTGTGGTGTGGTGTGTGTGTTGTGTGTGTGTGTGTTTATGCATGCATATGCATATATATATATATATATATATATATATATATATATATATATATATTATATATAATATATGTATATATAAACACGTATACATACAAACCAACACACACGACACGCACACACGCACACCACACACCACACACACACACACACACACACACCACACATGCATATATGTAAATGCACATGTGCTGCGTGTGTGTGTGTGGTGTGTGTTTGTGTGTGTGTGTGTGTGTGTGTGGTGTTGTGTTTGTGTGGTGTGTGTGTGTGGTGTGGTGGTGGTGTGTGTGTGTTTGTGTATGTACACACACACACACACACCATATTATATAATATATATATATATATATAGATATATATATAATATATATATATATATATATATATATATATCATACATATATAATTTATATATATATATATATATATATATATATATATCTACCACACACACACACACACACACACACACACACACACACACACACACACACACACACACACACACACAACATATTTATATACTATATATATATATATATATATATATATGTGTGGTGTGTGTGTGTGTGTGGTGGTGTGTGTGTGTGTGTGTGTGTGTGTGTGGTGTGTGTGGTTTGTTTGTTGGTGTGGTTTGTGTGTGTGCCTCTCTTATGCATGTTAACGAAAGTTACACACACACCATGCACACACACACATATTATGTGTGTGTGTGTGTGTGGTATATATAGTATATATATATATATTATATAATATATATATTAAATATGATTTTGTGTGTGGTGTGTGTGTGTGTGTGTGTGTTGTGTGTGTGTGTGTGTGTGTGTGTGGGTGTGTGTGTGTGTGTATGTGTGTGTGTGTGTTAGTTATATGTTTTCTTTTTTTTGGGGAGGGGCCTCGCTTAGACAGTCCATTCTCGATGCTCGCACTTGATGACGGTTCTTTATATCAACAACCAATTCTCTTGCTCCTCCGGATGTATCTTCTGCCAGATTCTCTTAATGGAATCAAGTGTACAGCACGTCGATGTAAACATGACTGTTAGTAGTCCGTAAATGTAAACTAACCGTATCTATTATGTACAGTCTCTATTTTTTCTTATGATTAAAGATTTGGACCCTAATGGATTATACTGTGTATGTTGTGTGTGTGTGTGCAGATATAAGTTAATTAATAATAGGTTAATATAAAGTAATCTCATCATGTTAGAAAAGCTCAGTTATAAAGTACAGATTTCCAACAAATATCAAGTCAAAAAATAGATATGACAACGGAAGACAAAGAAGCGAAATAATGAGAAAAAAAAAAAGAAAAAAGAAAATCCATTTACATACTTCAAGACACGTAAAACCGAACGCACCACACTGAAGGACTTTCCATGCGTTCGGCTGACACTATTTCTGCCACAACATCCAAAAGCATGAATAGCTCGTAAGAAGGAACACATGTGAAATTCCCTTGCCAAGGATGCGAACACCTCCATGAACTCTGGCTGCACACCTTGCAGGAAAAGGGTGCGACAGGACACACCGTTAAGCGGGGAAGACCAGCCGGTCTGTCGTCTTTAATTTGATGACTGTCGTTACTGGTACCTAGAGAAAGGAGGGGAGGGGGGGGGGTTAGCTGATGTCTACCATGTATCTGAGTGGTCCTTGTGTGTGGTGTGTGTGTGTGTGTGTGGTTTGTTGTGTGTGTGTGTTGTGTGTGTGTGTGTGTGTGTGTGTGTGTGTGTGTTGGTGTGTATTGTGTACCTGCGTGTCGAATAGAACAATACACACACACACACACCCACACACCACACACACACACACACACACACACACACATATATATATAATATAGATAGAATATATATATATATATATATATATTATATATATATATATATATATGTGTATCTATATACACATATATAGATCTTAATAGATATATTATTATATATATCCAATACATATATCTATATTATATATCTATATATATATATCTATATATATATATATATATATATATTATATACATATATTATATATATATACATATATTGTATGTTCGACGACGCAGGTACGCGCTTCATATATTGTTATCATTATTATTATTTTTATTATCATTATCATCACTATTATTATATCATTATAATATGATAATAATAATAATAATAATAATAATAATAATAATAATAATAATCATGCTTTATCATAATAATCATTACTAATAATAATATAATAATAATAATAAATAAATACTAATAATAATAATAAATAATAATAGATAATAAAATGGATATAATAATAATAGAATTATACTCATCATATACTAATAATACCATAATAAAGAATCATCATCCTAATTATAATAATAATAATAATCTCAAGATCCTAAAAATGATAATAATAGTAATACATACTGATAATGATAATACTAATCATAATTATTATTCTTATTATTATTATTATTATTATTATTCTTATATCTTATTATTATAATGATATAATAATAGTGATGATACGTGATACTAAAAATGATATATGATAACAATTATAGTTTTAAATGGTAATGATATGATAATAACAACAACCGTAATAATAAAGATAATACAAATAATAGACAAAAATACTAGATAATAAAGATTATGTTAACAATAATAAGGATGTGCTAATAATGAAAATATGATGAAAGGCTGATAATGATAATAGAAATTAAGATAATAATGATAGTGGAAAAGAATAATATTAATAACATTGACAAATAATTGTAGGATTTATCAATGATATTTCTGAATGATGATGATAATATAATCATATTAATGATATTAATGATAATAATACTACCCATAATGGTGACAATGAAATGATGATCATAATAATAAATAATGATAAGGATAATAGTAATTGGTTAATAATATCAATGCTAATAAAAATAGCAATAATAACAATAATAACAGTAATGATAATGATGACAATGAACATGAATGAACATACAATAAAGATAATAATAAAGATGATGATAGTAATAGCAGCAATTTTCAACTGATAATATCTTATTATATCTTAATTATTTATTCATTATGAATATTATGATCAGTAGTAAAGGTAGTAGCATCATCATCACTAGTAGTAGTGCTATCATCATCATTATTATTTTCATTACTATTATTATTATTATTACTATTCTTATCATCATCATCGTTTCTATTACTCTCGTTATCATTATTATTACTATCATTTTTTTATTGTAATTCTTATTGCTAAAACTATTAGTATTATCACTGATGACGCATTTTTATCAATAGTATCATTACAGTTGTCCTTATTATTTTCATAGTCATAATTATTATTGATATTATTATTACTATTATTATTGTAGTTATTGTTGTTGTTGTTGTTGTTAGTAGTAGTAGTAGTAGTAGTAGTAGTAGTAGTAGAGTATTATTATAGTATAGTATAGTAGTTCATTATATTATTATTTTACTATTATTTATTAGTATCAATATTATCATTATCATTATCATTTATTAATTGTTATAATTTTTCTTATTATTATTATATTATTATTATATTATTATTGATTATTATTAGGATTTTATTATTCTTGTATTATAATTATTATTATATTATATTATTATTATTATTATTATTCATTATTACTATTATCATTATTATTGTTATTATTACTATTAGTATCATTATTACCATTATCATCATTATCATAACAATTACTATCATAATCATTGCCATACAGTTATCATTATCATTAATATTATCAGTGCTGCTATTATTATTATCATTAATGTAACCACTCTTATTGTTATCATTA
>NC_051421.1:25329521-25339521 GCF_015228065.2 Penaeus monodon | reverse complement strand
GCTAGAACGGTCAGCGACAGGGCGGAAGACCCGCCCCTGCGTAGTGAAGCCTGTGTTTTCCCAATAGCTTTGCGATTGGTGCTTCGGGATCAAAGGAGGTTCAATCGTTGAGAGTGTAAATACGTTCTGTACAATAAAATTTTGATTTTTTGGTTTTAAACATGTACACACTCACAACCCCAAAAAACCCCACAAAACACACACACACACTCACCCCCCACACACACACACACACACACACACACACACACACCCGCGCTCACACACACACACACATATATTATATAATTTTATTATAAATTTTTTAAAATATTTTATATTTATATATTAAAATTAAAATATATATAAAAATTTTAAAAATATTATATATTTTTATAAAATATTATATATATAATATATATATATATATATAATTTATAAAACCCCCAAAATAATATTTTATTTTATATATATATATATATATATAAAAATTTTAAAATATATATATTTTATAATAAATAAAAAAGAAAATATATTAATTTAAATATATCTAATATATATATTATATTTTTATATAAATATATCAAAAAATAATAATATTTTTATTTAATAATTAAAAAATAATTTTTATTTAATATTTTATAATTTTTTATATATAATTTATCTACCCTTTAAAAACACACATAAAAACATATTCGGGCAACAACACACATATATTTATTTAATATTTGTAAAAATATTTTACCCTTTTACATAATTTTATAAAAAAATAATAAAATATAATAAAAAAATTTTTTTTTTTGTAATTTTTTTTTTGGATAATATATATTATAATATTATATATTAATTTTTTATATATAATATATAAATATATATGTTTTTGTGGTTTGGGTTTGTTGTTTTTTTTTTTTTAAAATTTTTTATTTATTATTATATATAATAAAATATATATATATATATATATATATATTTTATATTTTATTTTGGTTTTTGGGGTGTATTAAAATTATATTTATTTATTATTTTATTATTTATTTTATATATTATAATTTATATATATTATAAAATATAATTTTAAAAATAAAAGATTTTCAATATAATTTTAAAAAATTTTTTTTTTTAATATTATTTTTAATTATTATTATTTATTTTTTTTTTTTTTTTTTTTTTTAAATTATATTATATACTATAATAACAACCTTTAATTTCATTTCCATTTATTTAAAACCCCCAAATAAATTTTTTTTTTAAAATAATTTTAAAAAAATAAATTTTTTAAAAATTGGGTTTTTTTAAATGAATTTTAAAAATTTTTAAAATTAAATTTTAAAAATTTTTTTAAAAATAAAAATTTATTATTTTTTTTATAAAAATTTTACATTATTTTTTCTTCTATCTCTAAACCAAATCAAAAAAAAAAAATTTTTTTAAAATTTATATTTTTATTTTTTTTTAAAATGGGTTAATTATGAAAAAATTTTTAATAAAAATTTTTTTTTAAAAAAGGTGATAATAATGAAAATAAAAGTAAATAATAATTAATTTAAAAAATTTTAAAATAATTAAAATTAAAATCATTTTAAAAAAAAAAACCCCAAAATATTAAGTTTCCTTAAATTTAAAAAGTCCTTGTAATAATCATGTTTGATTTGTGATATGGGGAATATATATATGGTTGATTTAATTTGATTAAATGGTTAAAAAATTTTAAAAATTAATAATTGTTTAAAAAATATTTTAAAAAATTTTTTTTTTTAATTTATTTTAATTTTAAAAAAAAAAATTTTTATTTTTTGTTGGGTTTTTGTTGGGGGGTTGTGTGTGTTGTTTTTTTTTTTTATACAATAATATAATAAATAAAAAAATAAAAAAAATAAAATAATAATAATAAAAAATATATTTTTTTGGGTGTGTGTGTGTTTTTGTTGTAATAAAATATAAAATAATAATAAAAAATAAAAATAATATATAAAAAATAATTTTTTAAATTTATATTTTTAACAAACTGATAATAAAAATAAAATAAAAAAATATTAATAATAATAATATATAATATATAATAAAAAAAACTTTAATGTAATAAAATATAAATAAAAATATTTTAAGATAATGTTTTAATTTACTTGTTTTTTTTTTTTTTTTTATATAAATTATTTTTATATTTTTAAATTTATATTTTTATTATTATTTTATAATATTTTATAATTATTATTTTGTTTTTTTTTAATTGTTACTAATAATATCTTTTAATTTTTATTTATTAAAAAATATTTTTTGGTTTTTTTCACTTATTTTAATAATTTTTTTTCCCTTTTTATTATCCAACCCCCCCCAAAATCATCATTTCTTCTTCTCTTTTATCATATAAACCTATTTACTTTATTCACATTAAACAACCATTTTAGGTTTATCTAATTTTTTTTTCATTTTAAAAATTTTTGTTATTTCATTTTTAAAAATTTTTTATTTTTTTTTATTTTATTAAAAAAGGGAGGTTAAAATTTAAAAAAAACTTAAAACAAACAAATTTAAACAAAAAAAAAAATTAAAATAAAATTTTAAAAATAATTAAAAAAAAAAATAATTAATAAAAATTTATTTAACTTTAATTTTAAAAAATGGAAATCAATTTTAATTTTAAAAAAAAAAAAATCAAAGAATGTAAAAAAAAATATTATTTCCTGATAATTACGAAAATTTAAATTTTTCAAAGGGTTTCCTTCAATTTAATGTTTTATGGTTTAAGAGATTAAGAATTTTTGTTTTCAAAAAATACCACCCCTTTCGGGGGTTTTTTTTTAAAAATTTGGGTGAAAAGAAAAGAAGATTTTAAACCCCTTATTTTTTTTTGGCCAGCCCCTTTTCCCTTTTTTTTGGGGGTGTTTTAACGTATATATAAGTATATATCGTGATATATACGTGTGTGTGTGTGGTGTGTGTGTGTGTGTGTGTGTTATATATATATATATATATATAATAGATATATATATATTATATATAGATATATTATGTATATTTCCGTGTATACATTATTTTAGATAGATATTCATGTATATATATTGTCTCTCCGTATACATATATTGTTACATATAGATATACTAAATTAACATATACATGTTATTATACGACCATATTGTTACTGGTTCTATCTACCCCACTAATAATGATAGGAATGAATCCTGATCATCAACCTGTCCTTAGTATGCCTATTATCATTTCGAAAAGAAGTCATACATTTTTTCTTTTCCTTTCTCTTGTTTTATACGCGGATATAGAAGGCTGATTATTAGCATTATTCTACCATTTAGGGAACAATGAACGACCACTGTGTTTTGCAGAGTGAAGGGTGTGTGGCTGTATGTGCCGTTATGCCGATCTCGACTTCTCAATGTTTAAGGTATGGCTTATTTCATCGTGTAATGTGGCTGTTGTACGTTTTATTGTTGTAATGGTGATATAATAAAGTTAGCGGGGTTCGAAGAATGTTCAACACACGCTCGTATAATCATAGTGACGTAATGGTAGGCGTGGCAGAAAAGTATTTTTATAGTAAGAGGCTCTCTTTATGATTGAAGGTTTTTAGACAGTTACGTATTTTTATGTTATGTCACTTATCACTTTCGTAACGTTCGTAAGTTATCTTTTATTCGCTATTGCTCATACTCTTTAATTTCCTTATTTATAATTGACAATTACTTTCATAGTCATTAGTAGTAGACTATTTATTATTTGCTTGATTATTATCAACGGATATTTACGTTTCAATTATCTTCTAGGAGGCTCCGGTTTACAATTTTAATGGTTTTGTATGGTTGTAATAAAAGAAGAAAAAATCAAGCCAGGTAGTGGTGTCTTTACCACAAAATAAGTATCGCAAATCAGAAAACAATCTCTGCGGTTTCCCCACCGTGCTTACAATAATTTGTTTGTTAGACAGGACAGGACTGGCAAAACGGTGATAGGAGCTGTTGTTTCGCCTAGCCCTCCTTTCTCTCTCCTTTGCCTTGTCTTGGCAGACGAGGGTGTGGTTATATATAAGGGCAATACCAAGACAAGACAGCGCGGTCTCGTAGGCGGAGAAGAGTATTCTCAGAGTGATTTTTCTTGGAAATCGAGAAAATAAAACTAAGTCGAATCATTAGACTTCAAACACGTCATGGATTGTACTAATCTTTCATACCCCCATATCCAGTTGGCGTTATTAGGACAATGGGGAGGACGAATTTTGGTCCTCCTATTGCTTAGCTTCCAAGTTTTGCTTTTAACCTCCATAAATAGAGCATGGAAGAGAAAGATTACTGAAGAACCCTTTCGTCACAACTCCTCTTCACCTATTCATTCTTTGTTGGCCTGATAGCTTCAGCTCCCATTCTTCGAACCCTCGACAATGTAACCTTGATTATCAATTATTTCTGTCTCCCTCCTCCGCAACACTGAAACTCCCTTCAATTAGCAAGATATCGCCTTTGTGAAATGACTTCCGATTTAAAGTTCGAAGGAGCAATGAATCAATTAGAAAAGTTGATCAATACGTGTGGTGTTATTTATGAAATGGTGAGCAAATTGTAATATTTTCTTTCCAAATCAATGATAATAACATTTCTTTTTTACCCAGTGGCTCTGTATTATCAATTCAATTTTGTTCTTAGAATGTTTCTTTTCATTTTCATTTCCTTTTAGTAAACATATCTATGTATTACTATTATTATCATTGTTATCAATTTATTACTATCATTATGATGATGTTCTTGCTATTATCATTATTACTATCATCCTTTTACTGTTATTATTATCATATTTATTACTTTTATCATTATTATAGATATTACTATTATTATTACTATTGTTTTTATTATCATTATTACTATTACTAATATTGTTGTTATAATTATTACAAGCATTACTCTTATCATTATTATTGTTGTTGTTGTTGTTGTTGTTGTTGTTGTTATCATTATTATCATTACTATTACTATAATAACTACACCATTACCATTATTATTGTCAATATTACCATAAATATTACCATAGACTACTGTAATGATGTATATAGTAGTAGTAATAACAATAACAATAATAATAACAATGGTAATAATACTACAGACAATAATGATGACGATGGCAATAATAATGATAATAACCAAAATTATCATTGCAGTAATAACAATAATGATTGTTATTACTATTATTGTTATTATTATCAATGTTATTATTGTTATCATTATTATCATTATCATCATCATTATCATTATTATCATCATTATTGTTATTATTATCTTTATCATTATTATTATTATTATATTGCAATGAAGATGATAATAATGATGATAATAATAATAATTATAATAATAAAACTATGATGTTAATAACAATAATGGTGATAATGGCAATGATAATAATAATGATAATAATAATAATAATAATAATATACTAATAAAAAAAATAAGAATAATAGTAACGTTTATGTAATGTGTGATACTAATAATAATGATAATAATAATTATGAGAGGATAATAATAATAACAATACAATAATAACATTAATGATATAGTATATATAATTCCATGATATTAGTAAAGATAATGATATTACAATCATCACTGTTTATCATTATCATGATCATTTCTACTATGAACATTATTCTATCATTATTACAATTATACTTATTATTATAGTTACAATTCTTATTATAATTATTAATATTATCATAATTATTTATTGTTGTTGTTGTTATTATCATTGTTACAGTGTAATAACTAATTATCATTCTTATACTTATTATTCTTATTAATATTCAATTATTTTTATTGGCATATATTATCACTGCTATCATTATATTAATATTATTAATTGCTCTTATTATTATTATCACCCACTCATCATCATCATCATCACATCACATCATCATCATCATCATCATAATCATCATCTCATCATCATCATCGATTATCATCTTATTATCAATCATGGTCATCATCATTCCATCTTATTATATTATCGTAATTTTACATAATTTGATTATTGATCATAATTAATATCATTTTACACCATTATTATTGTTACGTATTATTTAATTATATTGCAAGGAATGATGAATTAATAATAACAATACTAATAATAACATACTAATAATATCAGTCATTATACTATAATAATAATAATAGAATACTAATAATAATAATAATAATAATACGAATAATATAATAATAATATAATAATACATGAAATAATGATATAATCAAATGAATGGATAAGGATGGTAATAACATATTAATAATAATAACAAAAAACAACAACAATAATGGAAAGACATGTCCCCGACAAGATAGATTTAGGTGTTGCCTGATAGAGGTGATAGTCTACAGGCAATTTAATTTGATAGTTGTATTCATTGCAATCGACATGTGGCCTGAATGGACTCTCTACTTCAATGGTGTATTAAGGAATTTTTTTCACGATTATTGGCATAAAAATACACGACCATGCCCTTTGCCTGAGAGGATATTATTATGTTAAAATTTGAGTGAAAATGTCAACGAAAGACTATTGACACCTTATTTCGTATTGCACACAAGCCACGCACCAATTATATACTAAAACAGCTGATTGGCTAGTTTGCAAATGTTCGTTGTCGCTCTCATGTATCCCACCAAGGTCATAGTTTCTAATCTAAGACTTGCTCTTCTAACTCGTTATGTTAAAAGTTAAAAACGTAGCTAAAAGCCAATTATTATAATTCATTAACCCCGAGGGGGATTTATTATTGTTATTATTAAACAATAGACAATTTCCATTCGAAGTCACGGACAACATGATATGTTCGATGCAAAATATTTTTTTTTATTATCGGCAAACACAAACAAACACAAGAAAGCGCGAAGTATGATGAGAGGTAATCATATTTTCCACAATTAATTTATCCAAATTATTTTATAAGTGCATGATATAATGCAAAAAGTGTTGTAAATTATCAAAAAGACTGAGACACTAACGGACCTGCACATCAAGCTGTTGCAAGATTTTTTTTTTTTTTTTTTTTTTATTAACATTGATAGTTGATATTTGTTGTATATCGTTTGCGCGTATTTATAAGTGTCTGCTGCCTTGATGAGACACGATCCCCGTGATGTCTGTATCTCAGAGCACTTTACATCGCTAAGTAATTTTGTCAACGTTGTAATATATCACACATATTTAGCTTTTGCATATTTTCAGTGCCTGCCTACTAGCCCTATCCAGTCCTTATCCATGAAATAATGATATGATACTTCAAATAATATCTAATTTTTGGATATAGATATTTTCTTCGACATTTCAACGTCATCTCTAAAATGCTCGTGCCTAATTTTTAGGCGTTATCAGACATTGGACAGGTTTGAATTTCCTTGTTTTTATATAGACAGACAACAGATTCTTAGTTTTTTGAAAGAACGGGCGTGGTTTCTCGGCAGAGTATGAAATGAAATTTACGGTGACCGATAGTTTGTAAAATTTTTTTCAAGAGATGTAACTAGTTGCAGTGAATATATTAACGTACTTCCTGTCCTGCTAAATTCTATGACTGGTATAGCGAATCGAAAGAAAATGCCATGTCTGCCATATATCATATATTCACGAGAACTACGAAGAAAAAAAACAAAAATATATACATTAGGCATTGCCAATTTGAAGAATGCCGATTTTATTTTTTTCGTTTTATTCCCAAATGAGACTCGATATCCTTAACTATACATTGGGTAATCTTAATCATAAATTGTAAAAAGTAAATAAAGACATAAATAACCTGAAAATTATATAAAACAGAATTGCCTCAATAGTTCATATAGTGTAGTTTAATATTTATCTGTATATGCCCATTACCAACAATTTCTGAGATATTCTGATGACACTGTTTCCTTGTCCATTGTATCTTTGAGAAAGAACATTTTAATTGGTTTTGAATTATATAACGTGATAAAAGAGACACGAAAAGATACAATAATTATAATTAGTCTAGTATACATTAGATATTTATCTTTAAGGTGCAAGCTGGAACAGTAATAAAAAAAATACGAGAAAATTTCAATGAGCGGTGTCCCATCAGGGAATTTTTTGTTATCTTCTACCGTTTCATATTTAGTGCTGATATAGATATGTATGCAAATAATTTAGACAGAGACAGACGAAAATGCTGTTAAAGATACTTCAATATTTATCACACACACACACACAAATACATATGGCCATAAATTGCTGGAGTCCAAATGTAATGATGCCCTATGATGCGGGATGACGTCGCCGACCCGGACGCGCTGAGGATGTTTCGTGCTTGGACGAACTGACGCAGGTCAATACAATAATAAATGTTTCATGCGGCACCTAAACTCCCCTAATTATTTACGTCAGTCCCTCATACCTATGTGGTGCTCCCTCATAGTTAACCAATAAGAATTGCTGGTAAAAGAGCCAAGACAACTCAAGTCTAAAAGTCTATATAAGGGGGGCGTATGAACCTTTAACCCCTCTCTCCCTCCTACTCATTTACGCTGCATTTGAGACGGAACGAGCTCGTCAGCTCGTTGGCGACGGGCCCTGTTTTACAGACAAGTACACGCATTAAGGGTAAATCACCACATAGGGTTTACAATTCTTAGACATCGAAGGTGCCTGGTAAAGATGTGTCTTTTTATTAATTGTTTTAATAAAGTGGAGATGGCACTTTTTTTTTAGACTTTGGCCCCGCTACCATTGCATTAAAATATTTAAGGTAATGTTGATCTTCTGGGAAAAGCAAACTTTAATCTCATGAAGGGGAGATACAAGAACTTGGGGGTTTGATCTGCCGGCGTCGATGGGAGTGACGCTACACTAACACGTGTGATGTAACACCCATCACAAATTGTCATCAGAATAAGTGACATGAATAAGTGACTGCAATACGGAAATACTTGGAAATATATTTCCATGTCCACTGTAACGGCACTGATTCCATTCTAATACAGTGGCATTCCATCCTAAACAGCTGACCCTCCTTCTCGACTAGTATAGAACTACTTTACTGAGAAAGGCTAGGAAATACGCAGCTTAAAGAGAACCGCACAGGCCCACTTAAAGACCAATTGGCAGCACTCTATGACGGCAATGACGGAAGAGACGAGGTAGGCCGAAGGTGCCGCCTAATGAACTAATCAAAGCGAGGATCCCTGGGAAAGGAGAATAAAATGGTTGTACTGTGTGAACGGGAAATAAACAGCATAGATGTACAGACACTTTTAGAAGATGTAGGGATATAATCAGGGAGATTGAAAATTGCCACGGGGAATTGTTAATGACTGTTTAAAAGGTACACACCTGGTATAATGGTTGTTCTTCTTTTACTTCCTTCACCTTAGTTCCTTAGATATACTTGCAGTACAGCCACATTCTCGCTACTGATCTCGTACATACGCTCAAATTCTTTCTAAGAATCGTTAGATAAATTATATCGGATTACATTAACTGTATTGGAATGATCATAAATTGACAACTCACTGAATTTCAAACACGTGATTTTTTTTTTCTCTCTCTATCTTTTTCTCTTTTCTTTATGATTCCAATCTTACCTTGTAATTTGGTGTCGGAAACTCGGCTGATGACAAGTCTATTTGGTAGTAAGTTTTCCTGTGGAGGTAAAAGTTAATATGAGTATTATGTAATGGGAGTATATGAAAGAAAGTCAGATTACTTAGTAGTAAACAATGATTATACTAATAATTACAATAAGCATAATTCTACTCACTGTACATTTATCTAGAAAAAAAGGATTTTTGTGATATTACACAATTACTGAAACAAGATTATGAATAAACAAAAACAAGCATTGCTTCAGACAATGGAATTGAAAAAAATCTAATGAATACAATACAAAAAGGCTTAACTGGACTTATGGACAAGAATGAGTATTAGCGCTTATGACGAAGAATTAGCAGTAGTAAACGTATAAGCGAACTACTGTAGTTTCACGAATGCCACAGATACGTATAAAGAACACATAGTAATATAA
>NC_051421.1:25317021-25324521 GCF_015228065.2 Penaeus monodon | reverse complement strand
TTTTTTTTAAAAAAAATTTTTTTTAAAAATTTTAAAAAAAAAATTTTTAAAAATTTTTTTAAAAAAATTTTGGGGTTGGTTTTTTGGGGGGTTTTTTTTTTTTTGGTTTTTTTTTGGGGGGGGTTTTTTGGGGGGGCCTTTTTTTTTAAATTTTTGCCCCTTTGGGTTTTTTTTTAAAATTTTTTTAAAAAAAAATTTTTAAAAAAACCCCCCCCAAAAAAAAAAAAGCCAAAAAAAAATTTCCAAAAAATTTTTTTTTTTGGGTTTTTAAAAATTTTTTAAAAATTTCCCTTTTTTTTTTTTTTTTTCCGGGGGCCCGGGGGGGCCCCCCCCAAAAAAGGGGGGGTTTTTTAAAAATTTTTTTTTTCCCCCCCAACCCGGGTTGGGGGGGCCCCCCCCCCCCCCCCAAAAAAAAAAAAAAAATTTTAAAAAATTTAAAAAAAAAAATTAAAAAATTTTTTTTTTATATTTTTTAAAAAATTTTTTTTTGGGCCCCCAAAAAAAAATTTAATTTAAAAAAGGGTTTTTTTAAAAAAATTTTTTTTTTTGGAAAAACAAAATTTTAAAAAAAATTTTTTTAAAAAATTTTTAAAAAATTTTTAAAAACCCTTTTTTAATAAAAAAAAGGGGGTTTTTGGGTTTTAAAAAAAAAAAAAAAGGGGTTTTATAAAAAAAAAAATTTAATATATATATTTTTTTTTTAAAAAAAAAAAAAAAAAAAAAAAAAAAAAAAAAAACAAAAAAAAAAAAAAAAAAAAAAAAAAAAAAATATATTATATTTTTTTTTAAAAAAATTTTTTAAAAAAAAAATTTTTTTTTTTTTTTTTTTTTTTTAAAAAAAAAATTTTTTTATTTTTATTTATAATATTTTTTTTGGGGGTTTTTTTTTTTTTTTTTTTTTTTTTTTTATTTTCCCCCTTTTTTTTTTTTAAAAAAAAAACCCCCAAAAAAAAAAAAAAATTTTTTTTAAAAAAACCCCAAAATTTTAAAAAAAAACCCCCCCCAAAAAAAAAAAAATTTTTAAAAATTTTTTTTAAAAAAAAAAAAAAAATTTTTAAAAAAAATTTTTTTAAAAAAAAATTTTAAAATTTAAAATTTTTTTTATTTTATATTTTTTAATATTTTTTTTTTTTAAATTAAAATTTTTAAAAAATTTTTTTTTTGTTTTTTTTTTTTTTAAAAAAATTTTTTATTTTTAATTTAAAAAAAAAAAAAAAAAATTTTTTTTTAAAAATTTTTTTTTTTAAAATAAAATTTTTTATTTTATTTTTTTTTTTTTAATATTTTTTTTTTTTTTTTTTTTTTTTTTTTTTTTTTTTTTTTTTGGGGGAAAAAAAAAAAAACCCCCCCCCCCCAAAAAAAAAAAATTTTTTTTAAAAAAAAATAAAATTTTTTTTTTTTAAAAAATTTTTAAAAAAAAAAATTTTTTTTTAAAAAAGGGGTTTTTTTTTTTTTTTGGGGGTTGGGGTAAAAAAGGGGGGGGGCCCGGGAAACCCCCCCCCCCCAACCCCCCCCCCCCCCCGGGGGGGGGGGGGGGGCCCCCCTTTTTTGGGGGGGGGGGAAAAACCCCCCCCAAAAAAAACCCAAACTAAAAGGGGGGGGGGGGGGGTTTTTTTTTTTTTTGGGGGGGGGTTTTTTTTTGGGGGGGGGGGGGGTTTTTTTTTTAAAAAAATTTTTAAATTTTTTTTTTTTTTTTAAAAAAAAAAAACCAAAAAAAAAAAAAACCCAAAAAAAAAATTTTTTTTTTTTAAATTTTTTTTAATATTTTTTATTTATTTATTTATAAAATTTTATTATTTTATTTTTATTTAAAAATTATTTATTTTTTTAAATTTATTTTTTTAAAAATTTTTTTTTTTTTTTTTTTTTTTTTTTTTTTTTTTTTTTTTTTTTGCCCCTTTTTTTTTTTGGGTTTTTTTTTTGTTTTTTTGGGGTTTTTTTGGGGTTTTTTTTTGGGGGGGTTTTTTTTTTGGGGCTTTTTTTTTTTCCCCCCTGTTTTTTAAAAAAAACCCTTTTTAAAAAAACAAAAAAAATTTTTTTGTTTTTTTTAAAAAAAATTTTTTTGCGGTTTTGTTTTATTTTTTTTTTTAAAATTTTTTTGGGGGGGTTTCCCAAAAAACCCAATTTGGGGAAAATTTTTTGGGGGGAAAAAAAAAGGGGGTTTTTTAAAAAAAAAGTTTTTTTGGGGGGGTTTTTAAAAAAATTTTAAAATTTTTTTTAAAAAAAAAAATTTTTTTTTTTTGGGGTTTTTTTTTTTTTTTTTTTGGGGGTTTTTTTAAATTTATATATAAAAAAAAATTTTTTTTAATATAATTTTAAAAAAAAAAAAAAAAAACACACACACAAAAAAAAAAAAAAAAAAAAAATTTAATTTTTTTTTTTTTTTTTTTTTTTTTCCCCTTTTAAAAACCTTTTTAAAAGGGGGAAAAAATATAATATATATATATATATATTTATATATATATATATATTTTTTTTTTTAAAAAAAAATTTTTTTTTTTTTTTTTTTTTTTTTTTTAAAATTAAATATAAAAAAAAATTAATTGGGGGGTTTTTTTTTTTTCCCCCCCCCAAAAAAAAAAACCCCCCCCCCAAAAAAAAAAAAAAACCCCCCCAAAAAAGGGGGGCCCCCCCCCCCCAAAAAATTGGGGGGGGGAAAAAAAAGGGGGGCCCCCCCCCCCAACCTTTTGGGCCGGGAATAAAAAAAACCCTTAAAAAAAAAAAAAAACCGGGGCCGGGGGGGGGAAAAGGGGAAAGGGGCCCCCGGGGTTTTTTAAAAAAAACAAAAAGGAAAAAAAAAAATTTTTTTTGGGGAAAAAAAAGGGGGGGTTTTTAAAAAAAAAAAAACACAAAAATTTTTTTTTTTTTTTTAAAACCAAAATTAAAACCATTCCCCTTTAAAAAAATTTAAACCCAAAAAAACCACAAAAAAAAAAAAACACACACACACACACCCCCCCAAAAACCCCCCCAAAAAAAACCCCACCACCCCCCCCCCCCCAAAAACACCACACCCAAAAAAAAAAAAAACACCCCCCCCCCCCCACACACACACACAAAACCCAACCCCCCCCCCACCCCCCAAAAAAAATTTAAAAAAAAATTTATTAAATTAAAAAAGAAAAAAAAAATAATAAAAAAAAAAAAAAAAAAAAAAAAAAATAAAAAAAATAAAAATTTTTAAAATTTAAAAAATTTTAAAATAAAAAAAAAAAAAAAAATTTTTTTTTTTTTTTAAAATTACTACAAACCCCCAAAAAAAAAAAAATTTAATAATAATAAAAAAAAAAAAAACCCCCCCTTTTTTTTTCCCCCTTTTTTTTTAAAAAATTTTTTTGGCCCCTTTTTCCCAACATCAGGTTAGTCCCAGTCCCCCCGGGGTTTTTTTGTTGGTCCAACCCCCGGATGCCCCCCACAAAAGCCTACGGCAAAGGGGTTTTTCGTGTCGCCCCGAACCCCGCACCCGGGTTGTCTCTCGCTCTTGTGGGTAGTTGTGGGGCTGGTTTTCATGTGCGTTTTGAAAAAAAGCTTTCACCCCAACACAGACATCTAAATATACACAAAATAAAAAATAAATATATATTATATATTTTGATATATATTATTTTATTATATTTATATAATTTTATATAAAATGATATATATTATATATATTATATATTATATATACTAAATAATATATATATATATAATATATATGTTTGTGGGGTGTGTGGTGGGGTGGTGGTGTGTGGGGGTGTGTGTTTTGTGTGTGTGTGGGGGGTTGTTGTGGTTTTGTGTGTGTTGTTTTGTGTGTGTGGGGTGTGGGTAAATAAAAAAATTTTTATATTGTATTTTTTAAAATTTTTTTTTTTTTTTTTTTTTTTTTTTTTTTTGTTTTTTTTTTTTTTTTTTGTTGTTTTTTATTTTATGTTATTTTATAAAGATATAAAAATATTTTATATATATATATATATATATATATATAATTTTTATATATTTTAAAATATTAATTTTATTTTAAAATATATATATATTATATATATATATATATTAATATATATATATATATTATATATTATAATATATATATATATAATATATATTTTTTTGTGTGTGTTTGTGGGTTTTGTGTTGTGGGGTTTTTGGGGGGGGACCCCTAATTAAATTAAAAAACAATGATTACCCCCAAAAAAGGGCACCCATTCCTTAAAAAATAATTTTAATACCTTCCAAACACACAACATTTAAAAAACAAGTTTTTTATATTACTTCCACCCCAAACTAACCCACCCCAAAAAAAACTTTTTTTTTTTTTTTTTTTTTTTTGTGGGGTTTGTTTTTTAAAATATATATAAATTATTTTATATAAATTTATATTAATTATATTAATATATATTTATTACAAAAATATAAGAAAAAAAAACAAAAAAACAAAAAAAAAACCAAAAAAAACGGGGGGGGGGGGGGGAAAAATTAAAAATATATTAGGTTATATAACCCCTTTAATGAATAATAAAATTTTATAATATTTTATATTAATATATAATGTTTTAAAACAATATATAAGCAAAAAACAACACACACACACCAAAAACCCCCACAACACACACCACAAAAACAATATATATATTTTATACATAATAATTTTATATATATATATTATAAATATATATATATATTTTATATATAATTTTATATATATATATTTTTATATATATATATATAATAAATAAATATATAAATATATATCTATATAAAAAAAAAAAAAGAAAAAAACCCAAAAAAAAAATAATAATTAAATATATATAAAATAATTTTAATATATAAAATATATATATTTATTAATGTTGTGTGTTTTTTATAATATATCTTCTTCCTTTTTTGTTTTTATTACAAAACACACACACACACACAATATATTATATTATTATGAAAATTTTATATTATATTAATTAAGTAATTTATAAAATTTGGGAATTTAAATTTTTTTTGTTTTATGGCAAGGGGGGTTGAAAAAAAACCTTCCATTTTCCCCCCTTTCTCACCGGAAAAACAAACCCCCCCCCCCAACCCAAAACACACCCAAAAAACCAACAAAAAAAGTTTTTTCTTATTTTTTTTTATTATTATTGTAATTATATAAATTATAATAACCAAAAAAAGATGAAAAAAAAAAAAATTTGTTGGTTTTTGTATGAAAGGATTCGTTTTAGTATTATAAAAAGAGGGGGAAATTTCCCCTTGTTTTTTAAAAAAATTTCCCCACCCTTGGTTTTAAAAAACCAGGGTAAAAATTTTTTACCCCAAAAAACATTCCAAAAACAAAAAAAAAAATAAAATGGGGGAACAGGGGTTATTACAAAAAAAAAGGGGCTTTTAAAATTTTTTAATTCCAAAGGGGAAGGTTTAAAAATATTGGGTTTAACGGAAGGAAAATAACGTTTACATTCCCAAAACCCCAATAATAAAAGATAATTCATATGAAAATGAATCTCACTTACGTTTTTGGGCTTTAAATAAAAAATTTTTACCCTTTTTGCGGGGGGGCCCCTTTTATTTTTTTTCTTGAAGAGAACAAACGGAAAAAAAGAGGAAACGGCCGTTGACGTTTTAAACTAAATGAAAAGCGACTTTAAATTTCCCATCAATTTTACTTGATACGAAATTGTTTAAAAATGCATCTTATAAGAACAGTTTTAAAGAAAAGTCCGTATGCTGACAAATATCCAAAAACCTTTTCGTTACGAAAAAGCATTGTGGATTCATTTTTTTTTTTCATAGTCAAGACCTTTAAAAAATAATCTTTTTCGCTCATAAAAAGAACTCATCTTTTTGGTTTTTCCCACTCAGGAAAACTGTTACGTACAAATTATTAGTTTTTTTGCGTGCCTTAAAACGCAAACCTAACAAAGACTCGGTGCTCTTTCCAGGGTTGCTACGACCTGTGCATCCCGGGGGCATCTGGTCAAAAACCTGCGTTGCTACAGCCCCTGACATGAGAATCAACTTTAAAAATAACCAAAGGGGGCCCTTTTCTCTGGCATGCCGGGAGTGGTCTTTTATGCATTTTGCCCCCAAAGCCAAAAACTAAATTTGGTTTAGAGCAAGTTATTAAAAAAATTTTTAAAATATGAGTGCATATAGGCACACACACACACACATAACACCACACACACACACACACACACACCTACACACACACACACAATACACACCCCACACACACACACACACACACACACACACAACACACACACCCCACACAACACATAATATATATATATATATATATATTATATATGTATTATATATTATATATAAGACACAGAACACACAGGCCCCAAAACAATAACACAAAACACACAAAACAATACAAACCAAATCAAACAAACACAACAAAATACAAAACTAAACACAGTATACAACTTCAAAAAAACAAGAAAAAACAACATAATATATATATATATATATATATATATATATTAATAATAATATATATAAAATATATATATATATTATATATATATATATATATCATATAATATATAATATATATATATGGGGTGTGTGTATGTATGTATGTACACACACAACAAAACACACACACACACACACACACACACAATAGAAAAATCCAACATATGTATATAATAAAAAATAAAAAATATAAAATAATAATATAAATAATATATATTTTGATATATATATATATATATTAAAATATTATATATATATTATATATATTATATATATATACAACAAACACACACACACACACACATCACACCCAGCGATTTGTTTTTCTCTGCCCAGGTGAAACACCTAAAGGGACTGCACGTACGATAAGGGCGGGCAGGGGCAGATTTTTACGACAAGGTCTTCGAGCAGGGGATGCGCAGCTGTGGCTGCAATGATGAGTGTTGGGGAGTCAGGCTTTTAACGTATACTGATTCGACTTTTTTATGCGATGTTTTTATACATGCACGCGCGAACACACACACACACACACACACACACACACACACCACACACGACACACACACACAAAACCCCAAACAAAAAAACCAAAAATAACATAAAAAGAATAACACATATAAGCATATATATCATATATATATATAAAATATATATATATATATATATAGTATATATATAATAAAATATATAAAATATATATATATATATATAGTATATATATATATGAAACACCCACACCACACACCGCCCCACAAAACCCCACACACCCGCCACACACACACACCCCCACACCACACACACACAACCCCAGCCCACACACAACAAAAACAGAATACCACAAAAACACACACCCCACACACACAACACACCCCACACCAACACACACACACAACAAAAACTTTAATACTACACACACACACACACACACACAAAAATATATATAATAATAAAAAACAAAAAACAAACACAAATAAATATATATCTATTATATAATATATATATATATATATATATATATATATATATATGTGTTGTGTGTGG
>NC_051421.1:25312021-25314521 GCF_015228065.2 Penaeus monodon | reverse complement strand
TATATTCATATAGCTACTATTATATATCTGTTATGCCTATATATGACCCTTATGATTCCACTGTAAGGCGTATAACCCTCATCCTTTAGTTTGCCAGACCTCGTATTCAATTGAGTTTCCACAAGGCTTACCTAGTTATATGTATAAATGCCTTGATATACTGGCACTCTTTTCGTAAATAGTTCTGATGAAATCGAGGCAATAGCACTGAATACACTTTATTGCTTGTCGCATTGTATTGGTTTCCGATCAAGCTTGATGGTCACTGACATCGCAAGCTTGTTACCAGACAACTCTTTTCTCACTTATTTGGTTCTGTGTGCGGAGGTAATTAGCTATTGATAATCTTGATAATGCCTCTTTGTGTCCCTTTCTATGAATCAACATAATTTATACGCCAATCTCTCTGTTTTACATTCTTTGAAACATCCGGGAAGCAAAATTCCGACCAGGTTTACTACGAGTTTCTTCTGCATGTTTTCTGTCTATGTTAAGATCCTGATGCCGTTTTTTTATGCCTTTTACTGTTTCTTTTACTTCATCTGGTGGAATACTCGGGGTGCTTAATATTACTAGGTGTTCTTTATACGTATCTGGTCATTCGAACTACAGAAGTCGCTATAACGTTTACTACTGCTAATTCTTGTCATAAGCCTAATACTCATTCTTGTCATAAGCCATTAAGCCTTTTTGTATTGTATTCATTAGATTTTTTCAATTCCATTGTCTGAAGCAATGCTTGTTTTTGTTTATTCATAATCTTGTTTCAGTAATTGTGTAATATCACAAAAATCCTTTTTTTCTAGATAAATGTACAGTGAGTAGAATTATGCTTATTGTAATTATTTAGTATAATCATTGTTTACTACTAAGTGAAATCTGACTTTCTTTCATATACTCTATTACATAATACTCATATTACTTTACCTCCACAGGAAAACTTACTACCAAATAGACTTGTCATCAGCCGGTTTCCGACACCAAATTACAAGGTAAGATTGGATCAAAAGAGAGAGAAAAAAGATAGAGAGAGAAAAAAAATCACGTGTTTGAAATTCAGTGAGTTTGTCAATTTATGATCATTCCAATACAGTTAATGTAATCCGATATAATTTATCTAACGATTCTTAGAAAGAATTTGAGCGTATGTACGAGATCAGTAGCGAGAATGTGGCTGTACTGCAAGTATATCTAAGAACTAAGGTGAAGGAAGTAAAAGAAGAACAACCAGTATACCAGGTGTGTACCTTTAAACAGTCATTAACATTCCCCGTGGCATTTTCAATCTCCCTGAGTATATATCCCTACATCTTCTAAAAGTGTCTGTACATCTATGCTGTTTAATTTCCCGTTCACACAGTACAACCATTTTATTCTCCTTTCCCAGGGATCCTCGGCTTTGATTAGTTCATTAGGCGGCACCTTCGGCCTCTACCTCGTGTCCTCTCCGTCCATTGCCGTCATAGAGGTGCTCCAATTGTCTTTAAGTGGGCCTGTGCGGTTCTCTTTTAAGCTGCGTATTTCCTAGCCTTTCTCAGTAAAGTAGTTCTATACTAGTCGAGAAGGAGGGTCAGCTGTTTTAGGATGGAATGCCACTGTATTAGAATGGAATCAGTGCCGTTACAGTGGACATGGAAAATATTTCCAAGTATTTCCGTATTGCAGTCACTTATTCATGTCACTTATTCTGATGACAATTTGTGATGGTGTTACATCACACGTGTTAGTGTAGCGTCACTCCCATCGACGCCGGCATATCAAACCCCCAAGTTCTTGTATCTCCCCTTCATGAGATTAAAGTTTGCTTTTCCCAGAAGATCAACATTACCTTAAATATTGTTAATGCAATGGTAGCGGGGCCAAAGTCTAAAAAAAAAGTGCCATCTCCACTTTATTAAAACAATTAATAAAAAGACACATCTTTACCAGGCACCTTCGATGTCTAAGAATTGTAAACCCTATGTGGTGATTTACCCTTAATGCGTGTACTTGTCTGTAAAACAGGGCCCGTCCGCCAACGAGCTGACGAGCTCGTTCCGTCTCAAATGCAGCGTAAATGAGTAGGAGGAGAGAGGGGTTAAAGGTCATACGCCCCCCTTATATAGACTTTTAGACTTGAGTTGTCTTGGCTCTTTTACCAGCAATTCTTATTGGTTAACTATGAGGGAGCACCACATAGGTATGAGGGACTGACGTAAATAATTAGGGGAGTTTAGGTGCCGCATGAAACATTTATTATTGTATTGACCTGCGTCAGTTCGTCCAAGCACGAAACATCCTCAGCGCGTCCGGGTCGGCGACGTCATCCCGCATCATAGGGCATCATTACATTTGGACTCCAGCAATTTATGGCCATATGTATTTGTTGTGTGTGTGTTAAATATTGAAGTATCTTTAACATTTTCGTCTGTCTCTGTAAATTTTGCAACAATCTATCAGCACAATAGAAACGGTGAAATAACAAAAATTCCCTGATGGACACTCATTGAATTTTCTCGTA
>NC_051421.1:25284434-25291934 GCF_015228065.2 Penaeus monodon | reverse complement strand
CAGCGAGAATAGCCTCCTTCTCCCGGGGGCTTTGCTAGGTCCCAGAAAATGAGGATCTCTGGCTCCTGGTCTCCACCAGCATCGCTGGACTTGGTACAGCGATACGGGTACTGTGGCCAAGGAGATCGACCACATTCTTGATAGCAACACACACACACCCCACACACACACACAAAAAATATTTTATATATATATATATATATATATATATATACACATAACACAACACACAGATATATATATATATATATATATATATATAAATATATTAAATATATAAATATATATATATAATGCTGCCTTCTCGCTGCAGCTTCCACCCCTGGCTAGCTCGTGCGAAAAAGGGAGCAGCTTTTGGATAAGTCTCCCTGCCAGGTCACAGCATCTCCATCATCAAGACTTCTGCAGTGCCTCCTCGTGGCCCACCCATGGGTAACGGGTACCTTGCGGTCCCAGGCTAAATCTGTGGGGGATCTCGGGGCAGCAGGAGGCCCCAGATGGAGGATCCTCCAGAACTGCAGGTTTACCGAGTGCCGAGTTCTGTGGCACCGACCATAGGCTGCTTGTGGCTACCCTGCGGGTCCAACCCTTTAAAACTCCCCGTCCCTCCAGTGGCCACCCTAAGGTGTTTCACTTGGACAGACTAAGGGAGGTGGATTGTGCCCATGGGTTCACCACGGCAGTCTCTGACCGATTCACAGAAACCAGCAACCTGATGGACCCAGTTGCTCTGTGGGAACTCTTCAAGCGCGTAACACTCGAAGCAGCTCAGAGGGCCTTGGCGTACGTCCCAAAGGGCAAGGCAGAATACCATCTCCCTGGAGACATTAAAGGGCCAAATGAAAACGGTCGTAAGGCTTGGCTAAATGGGAATCAAGTCTTGCAGTCGTTCCATGGTGGGGTAGGGCTCGGACACTGCTGAGAAGGGACAAGGAACAGTCCATCAGGAATCTTGCTGAGGGGGTCGAAGGCCATTTCTTGGTAATGACCTTCGCCCTGCTACCAAGCCTGAAAACTGAACCCTAAGCCCTCCTCACAGATGACTGCAGTCCGATCACGGATGGACGGATCATCTCAGATCATGTTGGGGTTCGTGAACGTTGGGCTGAGTATTTTGAACAGGTTTTACCAGGTGGACCCTCTAACAGTTAGCTTGGGTGCAAACGATGTCGCAGTGCCTGTTTCCGGACCCACCCTCACGAGGAACCTCCTACCCTAACCGAGGTTAGGATGGCGATTTCCAAGCTGAAGAGTGGGAAAGCTGCAGGCATATGTGATATCCCTGCTGAAATGCTAAAGGCTGGGGATGAACCTATGGCTCGGGGCCTGCACACAGTCCTGACTGCCATTTGGCAGTCTGGTACCATTCCCCCTGACCTGCTGAGGGGCGTGGTCATCCCTCTCTGGAAGGGGAAAGGGGATCGATGGGGCTGTAGCAACTACCGTGGCATTACACTGCTCAGCATACCAGGCAAGGTTCTCGCCCACATTCTTCTGAAACGGATCCGCAACCACTTACTGAGGCATCAGAGACCGGAGCAGTCTGGATTTACTCCTGGCAAGTCCACAATAGACCGTATACTACCTTCGAGTAATTGTGGAACGCCGTCGTGAGTTTGTCGTGGGTTGCTCGCAGCCTACATCGACCTCAAAAAGGCTTTGACTCGGTGCATCGGGAATCGCTATGGGAGATCCTGAGGCTAAGGAGAATCCTACACAGATTATTGGCCCGATAGCAAAACCCCTATACTGGGACTGAAGTGCTGTAAAGTGTGGTGGGGTTAAAGTCGAAAATTCTTCCCTGTTAATTCGGGGGGAGGGAAGGCTGTGTCCTTGCACCAACACTTTTCAACACTTGTATGGCTGGATAATGGGCAGAGCTACTAACCAAAGTCAGTGCGGAGCAACACTAGGGAAATAAGGTCTCAGGCCTTGACTTTGCCGACGATGTTTTCCATCCTATCTGAGTCCTTGGGTCACTTGTGGCGGCTCTTGATGCATTTAGCAATGAGGCGAAGCCCCCAGGCCTAGAGGTCCCCCTGGGCCAAGATCAAAATTCAGGACTTTGGGGCCTATTAGGGAAACCCGTTTTAGTCGATCCATGCTTGCATCGGAACGTTGAAGTTCGAAAGTTTTTATATACCTTGGTAGCGTAGTCCATATCTCTGGTTGTCAGACCAGGAAGTCAGTAGACCCGAATGGTCTGGCAACAGGAGCCATGAACTCGATCAACAAGAGCGTTTGGAGATGTCGGTACCTATGGGAGAAGGACCAAGCTGCGTGTCTTCAAGGCCTTGATACTGCCGTTTTGTTCTATGGAGCGAAACCTGGACGCTATCCAGTGCCTTGGAGTCTCACCTTGATGCCTTCTGTAACAAGTCCCTTCGCCGGATCATGGGGTACAGTTGGCAGGGCCACGTGTCCAACTGGCGGTTTTCACCGTGGAAATGGCATGGGACCTGTTACTTGCATAAACCGGGATCGTCAACTCAGGCTATATGGCCACCTAGCTCGCCTCCCCATGGACGACCCTGCCCATCAGGTTGTCTCTCTGCGAGACAACCCTGTGTGAAGGAGCCTGTGGGACGTCCTAGGAGATCATGGCTTGGGCACTCGACGAGACCTGTCGCGAGGAATTAGAGATGGGGCCCTGTGCCTGCCTGGAGACTCGCCTCGAGGGATCCTCGTGGCTGGAAGCGAAGGGTGGATGCGGCCATGCGCCCCCGTCGGCGTTAGCCCCTTGATGATGATGATATATACATATATATATATATAATATATATATATATATATATATATATATATATATATATATATATATATATTTATTTATGTGCGTGTGTGTGTGTGTGTGTGTGTGTGTGTGTGTGTGTGTGTGTGTGTGTGTGTGTGTGTGTGTGTGTGTGTGTGTGTGCGCGTGTGTGTGTGTGTGATGGGTGTGTAAAGAGAAACACACACAACCTCTCCATATAGGGAATTTCCAGACGGACGGTTTAGGAATAAATCATATATTCTACAATTCACAAATGCAGTCGGTATATACAAGATTGAAACACAAGAGTGCACCCTAGATATATATCAAAAGCCACAAGGCAATAAATTGTTTAGATTGTCAACACAGTTCCAAAACTTCAGCGAGTGGCACAGGGCAGGTTTACAAAGGTTGGCAAGGTCCTGTCTAATTGCCAAGGTTTTGATGAAGGATGACAGAGGAGAATTCTACAAAATGATGATCTTATATTTTTGAGACGTCATTCGAGGAGCCAATTAGTGTGTGTGATGTCCACCCACTATCCCGTTGGCGGACATCTGGCATGGCCTTTTCTTCTCCAGGTGGGGTCAGGGAAACAGATCTGGCCCTATAAATGGAGGGGGATCGCTAGCACCAGACTTCTATTTATAAAAAAAATATTTGCATGTACATATATTCACATCGTACTACCATGCTATCTAAGTCATCCCCGACTTGCAAAGGAAATGAATATAGTAAGGAAACGATACTTAACAGAAAAAGGGAATTCGTAAACAACGGGATCCGCGAAAATTAGTATGGAAGGAAGGCAAAGTCGAAACAATAGATGATGCAGGTACTGTGCGGTTGCATAGCACTGACTTAAAAATTGGTAAATAGCACGGTCAAAACTGCTATTCCTGGAAATAAAAAAATATCATGATATGCGATAAGATCAAAGTATGTGCCACAAAGTGTTGAAATATCATGTAGAGACTATAGAAATGCAAATAGTTTTATATATCATCCTCAGTTGTCTTTAAATGAAAAAATGTCATAGAATAATACTAAAGATGAGTCATACAACATAGAGCAAAATAATTTTTTACATGTAAATCATTCACAAAATAAGTAAAAAATGTCGATGTAACTTGTGTGAGTCTAGTAAGAATACATCGATGCAATTGCAGTATCTCAGCCAATCTGTACAGGAGTAAGGGTATCACACTCACACACATATATATGCTATATTATGATACTCATATATCAACAAGATATTCAGTGAAATAATTCTCAAATGATAATCATACGAAAAATAAAGTGAGTGAGCAACCGAACTGCAGTTTTGTTTCGGGTTGCATACCCCAAAATCTCGTTTTCAAGGAGTTTCTGCAAAAACTGCACGGCCGGGGAAATGAATAGAACGAAATGAAACATTATTCCGACTTGTATAACCCTTACGGGAACTTTGCACAAGTCAGTCGTTAGCTTTCGAACTGGAAAAATCTGTGAAAATAAAATATGCAGTAATTGCAATAAAATACAAGTGAGAAATAATCTTTTTGTGTTATTCTTGTACCATGCAAGGGTATATATCCTTTAAAATTCGGGGGATCTCGAGTTTATCTAAAATGTAATGTCTACTGTAGAATGTTAATATATTGCAATATGCAACCGATGGCTGCTAAGAAAAATTCCTTGAATAAAGTAAAATTGCACACAGACCACTCAGATATGTGTGTGTGTGTGTATATATATATATATATATATATATTTTATATATATATATATATATATATTATATATATTATTTTATATATAATATATATTAATATAAAATATATATATATACACACACACATGCATATGTATATATATATGTATATATTATATATATATATATATATATATATATATATATATATATATATATAACACACACACACACACACACACACCACACACACACACACACACACACACACACACACACACACCACATAATATATATATATATATATATATATATATATATATACATATGTATCTATAAACAGTATATATATACAGTATGTATGTATGTATATATATATATTATATATATATATATATATATATTTATATATATATATATATTATATATATATATGTGTGTGTGTGTGTGTGTGTGTGTGTGTGTGTGTGTGTGGGGTGTCTGTATTGTAAGTATGTATATACACACACACATACTTATAAAATGTGTGTAATATATAAATACACACACACACACACACACACATACACACACACACACACACACACACACACACACACACACACACACACCTGCCGCGATTTTCCAGTGGTTAAACCCTTTGGGGCTCCGACCTCGTGGTCCCGAGTTCAATTCCCCAGCCGCGGCAGTTGTAAAAATGCCTGCGCTCCGATCAATGGCTCCAGCCCGATCTTACGGCGAGAAAACGACATATCGCAGGTGTCGTAGGGGAAGTCGCCGCTGGGGCCAAGTGTTAGCGCCCCAAAACCTCGGTTGATTACAAAGGGCATCCAATCACGGAAGGGAAAGACTGTCAAATAACCTCTCAATAGTGAAATGAGAAAGGCCTATGTCCTGCAGTAGAAAAATTGGCTGTTGAAAAAACACACACACACACATGTGTGTTGTGTGTGTGTGTATATATGGGTTATAGACCCTATATGCATACAGTACACGCACTATACCGCATTATATATACACATGCCTATATGCACACACCCCAAAACACACAACACCACACACACCCACACACACACACACACCACACACACACACACACAACACCACCAACACACACACACACACCACACACACACACACCATATCCACACGCACACCTCTCCGCACCACATGATAACAATAAAAATAATTATTTATGATCTTAATAATGACAGTAATTATGATAATAAGAATAATACTAATGATAATGATAATAATAATAAAAAATGATAATGATAATAATATATATATGATACTACTACTACTACTACTAATAATAATAATGATAATAATAAAATAATAAAATAATAAAAATAATATAATAATAATAATAATAATAGCAATAATAATGAAAATGATAATGATAATAATAATATAAATAAAAACATGATAACAACAAATAATTGTTATTACTATCATTTGGCAGTATATACTACTACTAGCACCAATAATAATGATAATGATAATAATAATATAAAAAAAATACATTACCACAATCATTTTCACAGAAAAATTTTTTCACTCCTTTAATCATTTTAGGTATAACCCTTGTGCTGACGACGGACTTGGGAGATTACCCAACTCCAGGTTTTGTCGGTTTCCCCGGGTTTTTTCGTTGAGATCCACAGCCCTCGGATGCTCCACAACGCCTACGAGCAAGGGTTCTTCGTGTCGCCCCGAACCAGCACCCCCGGGGGTCTCTCGCTCTTGTGGGTAGTTGTGGGTCTGGTTTTCATGTTTCGTGTGTAAATATAGCATGCACACATACACAGCATCTAAATATACTACATATATATATATATATATAATATATATATATATATATATATTTATATATATATATATATATATAGATAATATATATATTTTATATATATATGTATATATATGTATATATATGTATATATATGTATATATATATATATTATATATATATATTATATATATATGTTGTGTGTGTGTGTGTGTGTGTGTGTGTGTGAGTGTGGGTTGTTGTGTGTGTGGGTGTGTGTGTGTGTGTGTGTGTGTGTGTGTGTGTGTGTGTGTGTGTGTGTGTGTGTGGTGTGTGTGTACATATAATATATATATATATATTTTATATATTATATATATAAAATATATTCATATACACACACACATGTATTTCTATCTATCTAGCTATCTATCTATCTATCTAGCTCTCTATCTATCTATATATAAAATATACTATATATATGTATTTATGTAAATATATATATATATATATATATATATATATATATATATAATATTATATATGTATAAAATGCATTACTTTTATATATATATATATATTAACATATATATTATATATATAAAATATATATATATATATATATATATATATATATATTTGTTTGTGTGTGTGGTGTGTGTTTTGTGTCTGGGTGGCCAAGCCCGCCCAAGTCAAATGCTGGTCCCAAGCCCGGATAAATAGAGAGAATGATTACCTAAAAAGGTAACACCGGCACTCTCCGTGGAAAGGAAAATGGGGACCCTACCACGTACTCACTCCAAGAGCACACAACATGAAAACTACAATTAAGTATCATACTGTGACCACGGCGGCTCAGACATGAACCTACCGCTAAAAGAAGAGAGTGTGTGTGTGTGTGTGTTGTGTGTGTGTGTGTGGTGTTTTGTGTTTGTGTTTTGTGTTGTGTGTGTGTATAATGTATAATATGTATGTAATTTTCACTCATTTATATGTACATATATATGTACATATATATGTGCGTATACATATATATAAGCAAACACACACACACCACACACCACACACACACACACACACACACCACACACACACACACACACCACACACACACACACACACACATATATATATATATATATATATATATATATATATATATATACATATAATATTATATATATTATTATATTATATATATATACATATACATACACATATTTCATATTATTACAACACACACACGCAAACACACACACCACACCCCACACAACAACTTAGAAA
>NC_051421.1:25266409-25271409 GCF_015228065.2 Penaeus monodon | reverse complement strand
TTTGTTTATCAGTCTCTTATTTCCATATGACTGGTCCATAATCATCTCTATTTACCGCTTGGCAACTTGACTTGAGCTGGCTTGGCCACCCAGTGGCTAGGTAGGCAATCAAGGTGAAGTTCCTTGCCAAGAAACGCCTTCGGGCCGAACATCGACTCTCCAGTCGTGACATTATCGATCTATACTATATATATATATATATTATATATATTATTATATATATATATATATATATATATATATATATATATATATATATATGTATGTATGTATGTATTTTTTCCAACAACCATTCATTCCACTGCAAGACATAGGTCTCTCTCAATTCACTATTGCCACCCTTGCCTGATTGGATGCCCTTCCTAATCAACCGCGATTCGGCGCGCTACCACTCGTGCCACGGAGGTGACTTCCCCTGCGACACCTGCGTTTGACCTTTCAAGGGGATATGTCGTTTTCTCACCCTGATCCAGCAGTCGGAGCGCAGGCATTTTTACGATATATATATATATATATATATATATATATATATATATATTATATATATATTGTTATAGTTATATTTGAGTGTGTGTGTGGTGTGTGTGTGTGTGTGTGTGTGTGTGTGTGTGTGTGTGTGTGTTGTTGTCTTCGCTAACAACAACACACACACACACACACACACACACAACACAACAACACACACACAACACATATCACACACACACACAACACTACATACACAAACACACTACACACCACAACCGACAGCACACAAACACACACAACCACACTAAAGGCACGGTATGATTACAACACACACACACACACACACACACACACACACAAAAATAGAAAAGACAGATAGACATAGATGAAATACAAATACAAATAGAAGATACAACAAACCATAAAATAGTATAAAAACTTATGTTGGTAAAGAAAACCGTCACACTTGACAAAAATTCATACCGTTCCGGAAATATCATCTAAATACTAAATAAAATTCACATGCAATACATCATACGTATGATGTTGTGTTGATTACATTGCTATCTGAAATGATGAAGGTGAAGATGCTAGCCGGGTTAGCTTATGCACCCGGAGAATAAATTGAAGTGCTGATATACTTTGTGTGTGGTGATATATCATGATTTTATATAAAGCAAATTTCATTTTTGTACTGTTCGTAAAGATATGTGGACTAAACTAAATTAAGCTGTACATTATACACGAGTGTGTTTCATAAAGCGCAAATATATGAGTGTATGCAACCGGTTGATTATGCAACGGAAGATAACTGGGAGGGATATATACCTACCACTTGATGGGATTTCGATTCATAACTTGCTCAAAAAAAGTTTCATTTTGTACGTTCGTAAAGATATTTGGACCGAGAGAGACTACTCCAATTTTAAGCTGTAGCCATTTATACAAACAGCAGACCGGTTCCCATAAAAAGCAAACACAAATACTCGGGTGTTTATTAAAACTAATTTGAAAATCATAGGAAGAACAATGATACAAGGAAAAGGGAAAATATATACCTACGCCACATTGATGTTATTTTGAGTCTCACTAAAACTGTTGCCTGGCCGAGTAGAGGGAGGGCTATGACGACGCTTGAGTTTGCGTGTGAGAGATCAAAGTTAGATATCAACTAATCTTCTCAGAGATATGTACGATGTTGTTGTGCTGTGCGTTGGTTTGATTTTTTTTTTTTTTTTTGGGGGGGTAATGGCAAGGCCTCTAGCTCGATGCGCCCCCTCCTTCGCGTCCGTCCCCAGCGGTTGTTAGAGTGAGCATCATTTTCCGTGAATCAGCCAATTGCCAGAGTTAGGATAGCAACGGGTTAGGGAAGGAGGACGAAGGCAGTACCCAAGGCTGCCTTAGTTCTTAGAGAAGTAGTGGATGTGTCATACAAATGATGGGAGTATAGGGGACCGTTGGCAGAGTGTGCTGGGAAATGACGGTAACACAATATTGAAGGAAAAAAAGAGAAAAGTATAAAACAAGATAAGAAAAGGATTTAACTTCAGAACATGGCTAAATTCGTTAAAAAAAGAGCATCAGCGGGTAAACTTGTGGTATAACAAGGAATCCTTGAGAGATGTGTGTGAACTGTCAACCAAGAAGATGCGAATTCCTTACTGGTAGGACGTGGTTATCAAGGTCTGGATTATCCCATTTATCCTTAGTATATGAATTGCATCATCCATCTCTGGCTGACGTGGCAAGCAAGCAACGAGTCAATAAATGGCTGGAGGGTATGGGTGATAAGGAAAGGAGTGATAGAGAAAGGGCGCCAGGAAGGGCGGCTGGCGCGAGCAGTGTCAGGAACATTGAGAAACGAAAATAACTGAAGTAATGCAAAGGCTTTTACCTGAGCATTCGACTGTTCTGCCGTAAGGAATCGAGCTGCAGCAACGAAATGGGACGGAGAAGGAGGGGAAAGGACGAGAAATTGAGTTTAGCGTGAATAGAAAGAGCAAGTGCTTTACCTGAGCTCGGAATGAAAGGCGGAAAAGGTCGACGTGTAGAGAACCATGGAGAAGAGAAGGCGAAGGAAGTGGAGGTAACAGATTAAGATGGACTGCCGTGTCTGGCAGCAGTAGTTGGCTGTCATCCAATCTGCCATATGTTTGCTATATAAAAGCATTCCAATAACACTCTATAAATAAGTCTTTAAAAAATAATAATAATAAATAGATAAATAAATAAATCAAGACCACAGAAACTAAAAATGACGTTTCTCAGATTAAACATGAAAAAAAGTTCTAAATATATGTGAGGCACCTTTCTTTGGAGCCACGAATCATGGCACATATAGAGATCGTTTGCCAGTCAACAGCCCCATAATCGCTGATAAATCCCCCGTCGAAATAATAACATTCCTAAATCGCCTACCTAATATCATGCTTCGCTCTCTCTCTCTTTTCCTCCGCCTCTGCATAAACACCGATTCGAAAGCATTCCGTTGGACATTAATGCTCCGATATTTCTTTCTCCTTCTCTTCCCCTCCATACATAGCGTTCGTCCTTTCTCATTCCTTTTTCCTCGACGCTTCCTGCACCCTCTCCCTTACCGAAATATTTGTAGTGGTAGTCAGCAGAACTGCCAGGTCCCAGTTACTGAAGGGTCAGTGCGTGTTCACTAAATTAAGACGTTCAAAGCAGACCAAAAAGTCTCTCATTATCATTTTTTCTTTCTTTTCTTCATTAGCATAATTCTCTGTTTTCCCTTTCCCCTTTTAAATTCTCTTTTGACTTACCCTGTCTTCACTTTTACAGAACTAATTTTCTATTTTACCGTTGCACGCACACACACACACATACATACACACACATACACACACACACACACACACACACACACACACACACACACACACACACACACACACACACACACACACACACACACACACACACACACACACACACACACACACACACACACACACACACACATCAGCCCAGCATAGACGTATAAAATCCGCTGCCAACGTCGGGATTCGGCATTCTTCGCAGAACTGAAACATTTTGACACTTAATTTGTACTTTCAGAATACCAAAGAAACAAACAAAAACAATGTGCTGCTAAAAAAAATGCTATGAGAGTAAAAAGAAAACGTAAAAAAGTAGCGTCGTAAATAATTATTACGATGCATAGAGAAAGAGCTGAAGGATTAGGAGTAGGCTCGGCGCTTCTCCTCTCTTCCCACCACTCTAGTAATTTTAAACCGCTTCCGCCGCACGGGGCCTGAACAAACAACTTGAATATTCACCGCTTGGCTCTCTATGCAAGTTTCCAACACTCGGGCTTTCAGGGCGGCAGAAGGGATTCAGAAATACGTGTTTTACTCCCTGTTGTGCTCCTCGATCGCGGAGGACGGCAATGGGAGGCGCGACCGGGGGCTCGGCGGGGAAGCCTCGAAGGAGGGCGACGAGGGACACGCGAGCACTTCACGCCGTCGGAGCAGAGAACGAGCATTTTGCTCTCGTTTATCCCGCTTTCGTCTTCACGCGTCTCCTTGTCTCCCCTTTGTTTTATCCGCTAAACCCGCTTTTGTTGGAGGAGGTACATGGCGAGGAAGTTTTTACTCGGTTGAACTAAAAAAATAAATAAAATCTGCCAGTTCCGTGCTAGGATAGAGATGTATATTAATTTTCAATGTGTTTTCTATACTTATCTCACATATTTTCATAATTTAAAATGTGTATACGCTTCCTTGAACGCACACACCCTCATCCTAAAGTCTTTCTTGTTAAACGTTGCCATGAACAGGTCGCAGAATTATCGTTAGGCATCCTTTCTGAATGTACAGTCTTATTCTGACATTTCTTTTCATGAATTTATCCTACATTTTTCTAGTTAAGATACTTTTAATATACTAAACGAGCTCTGGAGGCATTTTCCCACATAAGTTCATTGTTATGCGTCAAATTCCGTTTGTTTCAATTATTCCTTTCTCTTCTGCAGGTCCCAAGATCGTGTTTGCCGCCCCTGAAGTGCAGCGTGTCTACTACCGTCCACCGGCGAGTATTCCTGCAAGACGGAGACACCTTGGAGGTCATCCTCCAGGCGCCTCCGGATTATACTCCGCCCACATCCTCGGAGTACGTCCCTCAGCCAACGCCCACGCCGCCCACGCCAGCTCCAGTCACAACACCCGTCGCTACAACAATAGCAGCAACAACAACCACAACATCAACAACAACAACAGTAACAACAGAGATCGATACAAATGAGGTAGGATAAGCAAGAATTTGTGTATTTATGTATGTGTATGTATATATATATATATATATATATATATATATATATATATATATATATATATATATATATATATACATATATATATATATATATATATAAAATATATATATATATATATATAAATATATATATATATATATATATATATATATATATATATATATATATAAACGCACGCACACACACACACACACACACACACACACACACACACACACACACACACACACACACATAT
>NC_051421.1:25246930-25251309 GCF_015228065.2 Penaeus monodon | reverse complement strand
CGATTTACCTAAAATTATGTAAATCAACGCGCGTGCTCACATACTCGCGCGGGCGATGCGTGTGTGCATGAATGCACCCACGCACTCGCATGCGGCGATTGGTGTGTGCACTTGCACCGATTTACATAATTTTAGGTAAATGTGTGTGTGTATATATCTATCTATCTATCTATCTATCTATCTATCTATCTATCTATCTATCTATCTATCTATCTATATATATATATATATATATATATATATATATATATTATATGTATGTATGTATATACACATACATTTATATATATATATATATATATATATATATATAATATATATATATATATATATATATATATATATATGATATATATATATATGTGTGTGTGTGTGTGTGTGTGTGTGTGAAAGTTTATCAACTGATGGCAGTGTCTTCATTTCTATTGAAAATATTTTAGACTATATATACAAGTTTCGAGTTTAATATCTATCTATCTATATCTATCTATCTATCTATCTATCTAGCTAGCTAGCTATATATATATATATATATATATATATATATAGTATATATCATCATCAATAACGGTATGCTCATGTTTGAGCAGCCGTGGACCTCTCCACCATCCTTCACCACTCAACTCGATCTTGCGCTTTTCTTTCCACTTGTACCATCGACAGCCCGCAAATATCTTTGATGTTGTCGCTCAGTCTTGTCTTCGGCTTGCCTCTTCCTCTGTTTCCTATCACCATCCCTGTCAGCAAGTTTTTCTCAATACTTTTACTTCTCATCACATGACCAATAAACTTTAATTTCCTTTTGTTCAAGATGTCCAACAGCCGGTCTTTACAATTTACTTTTCTCAGTACTTCATTATTCGTTTTTTTTCTCCGTCCATTTAATACGTAGTATTCGTCTGTAACACCACATTTCAAAACTATTGACCTTTTTCTTGTCTATCTTCTTCAGCACCCAACATTCAGAACCATATGATGCAATTGGGAAAACTAATGAGTTCAATAACCTCAGTTTTGTCCTTAAGGTAATGCTTCGGTCTTTCCAGATGTTATTGAGAAAAACTGTGGCGTTTTTGGCAATGGCAATTCTTCTTTTTATCTCCGGTGAATCATCATATGTATTAGTTAAAACAGCTCCAAGATAAGTGAACTCTTTCACATTTTCTACAACCACTCCATTGATTGTAACATGCTCATTATCGTTCACTGCCGGTTATCTTTGAATCTTAATGATCTTAGTTTTCTTGGCATTAAGAAACAAACCAGCCTTTTCGCTTGCTTCTCTAACTTTATCTAACAGTTGTTGTAATTCAATGATACTGCTGGCGATTAAAACTATATCATCGGCGTATCTTAGATTTGATATTTTGTATTCTCCAACATCTACAGTTCCTTCAAATTTCTCTAAAGCATCTCTCATAATTGCTTCAGAATATATATCAAAAAGGTGCGGAGACAGAATGCAACCTTGTCGTACTCCTTGGTTGACTTTGAACCATTCTGTTAACCCATAAGTGATTCTTACAGTTGCTTGTTGTTCGTCATTTTTTTTTTTAGTTGAATGATGTGCTTCGGAAACCTCATATTATTCATGTTATTCCAGAGGATATCGTGATCAACAGTATCAAAAGCCTTTGAGAAATCGATGAAACACAGGTATAGGTCTTTCTGATGTTCTCTGTTTTTCTCTATGATCAATTTCAGATTTAGAATCTGGTTTCTGGTACCTTTTCCAGGGCGAAAGCCTGCTTGTTCGTCTGCATTTTTTTCTCTTAACTTCAATTTAATTCTTTCAGCAATAATTTTCAATAAAATTTTGCTGCTGTGACTAATTAATGCAATTGTCCTGTTATTGCTGAATTGGAGTGCGTCACCTTTTTTAGGTATGGCCATCTTCTTTCATTCCATATTTTCGTACAAAGTTTGTAGAAGTATTCAACACTTTCGCCAGCATTCTTGATTAGTTCTGCTGTTATTTCATCTATTCCCGGACTCTTGTTATTCTTTACTTCTTTTATGGCTTTTATAACTTCGTCTAGCAGCGGCGGTGGTTCATTTTCGCTTTCATTGAATCCAATTAATGTTGTTGTTAGGTCTTTATTCTTTTTTTTATGTATAGGTTGGGACAATATTGATTCCATCTATCTTTGACTTCTTTTCCATCACATAAAACTAGTCCATCTTCAGTTTTGATAGTGTCCATTGTAGGTTTAAATTTTCGTGTGATGTTTCGTACTCCTTGGTAGAGTTTCTTGTAGTTGTCTTATTGATAGAACAGTTTTCAATTCTCTGGCAATGTTCATTTAAATATTTTTCCTTATCTCGTTGCAATAATCTTTGAATTTTTGTATTTTGTTTTTTGTAAATTATATCTTCAACTGGATTAATGATACCCTTTGATTTTAGGCATCTTCTTGTTTCGATTTCACTTAGTGTTTCTTCAGATATCCAGGGGGAATTTGTCTTTTTCTTTTTGGCGATAGTTTCTTAAGCAGTGTTCAGCAGGAGTTCTTTTCCTTCTTCCCACAACTCATTTGGTGTTTTATCATCTTCACATTGATTGAGTAATTCAAAATTGTTTGACATTGTAATTCTGTAATTGTTATCAAGAGTTTTGTAGTCGAGCTTTAGAGGTGGTGTTGGATGCTCCATCTTTTTGAGTCTTATTTGAAAGTCGGTAGTTAGTAGTTGGTGGTCACTGTTGCAGTCGGCACCATATCTTGTCTTGGCATTTTTTATACGACTTTTCCATTTCTGGTTCAACACAATGTAGTCAATTTGGTTGTGTGTTCTTTTGTCTGGTGAAAACCACGTGTAAAATTGTCTTGGGTGGTGTTGGAACAATGTGTTGGCTATAATTAGATTATTTGTACTACAGAATTCAATAAAATCTTCACCTCTTTCATTTATATCTCCAAGTTCGAATTTTCCACAGGTGTCATTTTTTAGATAATTTTTTCCTACTTTGACGTTGAGATCTCCCATGATTACTTTTACATCTCTGTTGGGGATTGTGTCTAAAGTTCTTGGATAGTGTTATAAAAAAAATCAATTTCTTCATCACTTGCAATGTTGGTTGGTGCGTAGCATTGTATAATACTAATGTTATGAGGTTTGCTTGTATTCTGACTTTTAAAATGCGATCATTTATTGGGCTGTACCCAATAAACTGTCTTGTTTTCTTTAGTTTTGAAACTTCCATTACTTTTCCAATTGGTCTCACTTATTCCTAGTATTTGAATGTTGTATCTCTCCATTTTGTTACAGGACAGTATGTAATTATCAACTCTTCATTTTCCTTACGTTCCACGTTTCCGATTTTAATGTGTTTCTTAATTGGAAATGTTTTCTTTGTCTTCTTTGTCTTCCAGATGCATGTTTAACATTGCCAGCCTGGTTGCCCACTGAACAACGCGCCCCTTGATAACCCACGCGACGGGCGATGTGGTATGAATTATCATTTCTGTATTTAATCGTTGGTGTAGAGGTTTGTCAGGAGAAAAGAAAAGTCGAGCGGAATCCCCCAGGCTCCTTCTCAACTCGCAGTCTCCAACTAACTAGAGGAACTATCTCTACCATTTTGAAACAGTTACACTGTAAATACGCCAGACTATTGTTTGGTGAAATCAGTAATCATAGAACCGAAGGTGTTTTCACCAGATATCCACCGCCCTGCTGCCGACAGCTTCACCGTAATCCTGGCATAGGGAGTTAATAGGGTGCTATCCTTTGTTCAAGGGAACCCCAGGATGCAGTTTATTGTCTTATCCAGGACAAATATATATATATATATTAGTATATATATATATATATAGGATAAAATATATATAATATATATAGTATATATATATATATAATATATTAAACTCAAAACTCAAACCGTGTATATATAGGTCTGACAATATTTTCATAGAAATGAAGAAACTGCTATCAGTTGATAAACTTCATTTTGGGATACCGGCAAGTCACCAGTTGAAATGGTATGATACAATGAAATTTAATATGCAGTATTAGGTGCGCAAGTCATTCCGTGCTTATCTCTAACTAACTTAAACTTCATGTAAGTGCATCAGTTGCCCTAAGACTGGAATAACTTAGTGCCTCAGGGGAACGTTGCAACCCAACAAAGAGTACCAATAGCAAGTCCTCTCCTGCTGGCCCCCGTTCTCCCAGAAAACATGCGACTCCACCAGAGGTTGCCTTTCATGGTCGGTTTCCCTTGTCAGGATGATTGCCTGTGCAATGATATTTCATACGTAAAAGGGGTTCTAAATGAACTGTACTTAAATTGAACGGGGATTAAAATAAAAGAGCAAAAAATACATACCCACGCAGACATACACAAACAAACAAACAAACACACATCTATCATCAATCAC
>NC_051421.1:25231511-25236830 GCF_015228065.2 Penaeus monodon | reverse complement strand
ATTTTATTTTTTATGTGCTTAAGTATATCAGAGTGCCGATTACTTTTCTGTAGATGTGTGTCTCAAATGTCATGTATCTGTCTACGTGTACCCCTAGATTTTTTACTGTTGTGTTGGGTTTGATGTAGCAATCTTGGAAGTCTGTAACTGTATCTGTGGGTATTTTTGCTATGTTCTGACGGCTGCCTATGGAAATACATTGTGTTTTTTGTGGATTTCATTTTAGGCCATTCATACCGAAATATTGTTTTGCTTCTGTTAGGATCTGTTTGTTTTTTTCTATCAATTCATTTAGGTTGTTAACAGAGGCAGCGTGAAGGAATTGAGAGTCCTCGGCGTACTGAATAAGAAGACAGCATTTTTGCAACTGATGACAGATCATTAATGAATATATGAATAAGATTGAGCCTAGGATAGAACCTTGTGGAACATCGAACAAAACTGGTTGCTTTGATGATACTTTTTCGTGGATTTCGACTGATTGAGTTCTCGCGGACAGGAAACCTTTGAACCAAAAATGATCAATTTCGTGATTTGTTAGTTTGTTTACAAGTAATTCATGGCTGACAATGCCAAAGGCCTTCGATAAATCACATAGAGTGAGCAAATTGTTCTGGTTGTTGTCATATTTTTATAATTTTATTTGTAACTTAATAATGCTGTTTCGGTTGATAATTTACCCCTAAAACCGTGTTGCGTGTTAGATATAAGGTTATTCACTTCCAAAAATGATGTTAGTTGGTTTACAAATATTTTCTTGAGAACTTTAGATATTACTGGTAGTACAGTAATGGATCGATAATTATTAATTTTGTCTCTATCACCGGATTTGAAAATAGGTGTCATGATACCATGTTTCCAAAGTGATGGATAAACAACGGTGACTATAGATGTATTGATAATGACTGTCAGATAGTATGCAATTGCTGGTAAACTATCGTTTATGAAACGATGTGCAAAGCCTTCCGCTCCCACGGAATTCGTCTTTCATAAGTGTTTTATTGTTAGGCTAATTGTTTCTACTCCTACTGGTTGTGCTCTGAAAAAGTTTGTTATAGGCCTCGTTTCATTTATGTTATGTTGATATGTGGGGGCGGTTGTCGGTTCATAAGTGCGGCTACCGACTTCTCAAAGAAGTTATTAAAGTGTTCTATGTTATTTATGGAATTTAGGGAAATGTCTGTATTCTGTTTCTTCTTGGGCACTAGTGTATTAACTAGTTTCCATGTGTCGCAGAATCGCTTCTACATTCATTGATTTACTTTTAAAATAATTAGTTTTCGCACAAAGGAAGAGTGTTTTCACATTTCCTTTCTTATCTTTGTATTCAAATCTGTTTATCTTGAGAGCTTTGTGAATATTATTTATATCATTTTAGGCCCTCTTAATGTTGTCATTTTCCCAAGGGGCGGGAAGACGTCTAACTGTTTTTCCTTTATCACATTTATTTGAATATTTACTTGTCTGTCAGCGTCATCTGTTGTTAAGATTTCTGAGGGTGACGATTCGTTAGCAATAATATGTTAGCAGAGTAACTGAGGATTATAATGTGTTAAGTCACGAGAGGTTTTAATGACTGGTTTTCACTTTGTTTTTTTCTACATTTATGGTCATGGTTAAAAGCTCGTGATCTGCAATGTGGCATGGGACGCCGTCTGTGTGAAGCACTAATATCGGGTCGTGTTGTTGTTTGGTGTTTTCTGTAATTCTTGTAGGCTTCTTTATAAGTGTTTTAATTTATTTTCATTATCATTATCCCATTTAACTTTGCATTTGGTTTATCTAGATCGTCATTTAATTCACCTAAGATAAAAAGAGTTTTTTTCTTTAGTGACATTTCTCTGGAAATAGTTTCAAGATAATCAAAAGATTCTGTGGTGGCATGAGGGTGTCTGTAGATTGTTATTCAGATGTCCTCAACTGCTGTATGATTTACAGCGGTAGAGATCTTATTTGATTTAAGAGTATCGTATATATATATATATATATATATATATATATATATATATATATATATATATATATATATATATATATATATATATACATATACATATATGTGTGTATATATATACATATATACATATAAATGTATATATATATAATCATATATATATATATATATATATATATAAATATACATACATATATACATATATATATACATCTTTTTTTGTATTTATGTATACATATATGCATATATGTGTATATATATACATACATACATGAATATATATATATATATATATAATATATATATATATATATATATATATGTATGTATGTATTGTGTGTGTGTGTACATACATATATGTACATATTATATATATATTATATATAATATTATATATATATATATATATATATATATATATATATATGTGTGTGGTGTGTGTTGTGGTGTGTGTGTGTGTGTGTGTGTGTGTGTGTGTGTGTGTGTGTGTGTGTGTGTGTTTTGTATGTGTGTGTGTGTGTCTGTGTGTGTGTGTGTGTGTTTTTTAACGGTAGGTTCACGTTTGAGCTGCCGTGGTCACAGCATGATACTTAATTGTAGTTTTCATGTTGTGATGCTCTTGGAGTGAGTACGTGGTAGGGTCCCCAGTTCCTTTCCACGGAGAGTGCCGGTGTTACGTTTTAGGTAATCATTCTCTTTATTCATCCGGGCTTGGGACCAGCACTGACTTGGGCTGGCTTGCCCACCCAGTGGCTAAATAGGCAATCGAAGTTCCTTGCCCAAGGAACTTCATCGTATCTAGGTTCGATTTACCTAAAATTATGTAAATCAGCGCGCGTGCTCACATACTCGTGCGGGCGATGCGTGTGTGCATGAATGCACCCACGCACTCGCATGCGGCGATTGGTGTGTGCACTTGCACCGATTTACATAATTTTAGGTAAATGTGTGTGTGTGTGTATATATATAAAATATATATATATTAATATATATATATATATATATAATATATATAAAAATATATATATATTATTATATGTATGTATGTATATACACACCTTTTTATATATATATATTATATATATATATATAAAATATATATTAATAATATATATATAAAAATATATATATATATTTATTCATTTATATCTATATCTATATGTATATTTTATATTTAAATATAAATATATATATATATATATATATATATATATATATATATTTTATTGTGTGTGTGGGGTGTGTGGGGTATGTGTGTGTGTGTGTGAAAGTTTATCAACTGAGGGCAGTGTCTTCATTTCTATTGAAAAATTTTAGACTATAATACAAGTTTCGAGTTTAATATCATCTATCTATCTATCTATCAAATATCTATCTATCAAATCTATCTTTTCTATCTATCTTCTATCTATCTATCTATCTATATATATATATCATCATCAATAAGGTATGCCATGCTTGAGCAGCCGGTGGACCTCTCCACCATCCTTCACCACTCAACTCGATCTTGCGTTTTTCTTTCCACTTTACCATCGACAGCCCGCAAATATCTTTGAGTTGTCGCTCAGTCTTGTCTTGGTTTGCCTCTTCCTCTGTTTCCTATCACCATTCCTGTCAGAAAGTCTTTCTCAATACTTTTACTTCTCATCACATGACCAATAAACGTTAATTTCCTCCTGTTCAAGATGTCCAACAGCCGGTCTTTACAATTTACTTTTCTCAGTACTTCATTATTCGTTTTTTTCTCCGTCCATTTAATACGTAGTATTCGTCTGTAACACCACATTTCAAAAATATTGACCTTTTTCTTGTCTATCTTCTTCAGCACCCAACATTCAGAACCATATGATGCAATTGGGAAAACTAATGAGTTCAATAACCTCAGTTTTGTCCGTAAGGTAATGCTTCGGTCTTTCCAGATGTTATTGAGAACAACTGTGGCGTTTTTGGCAATGGCAATTCTTCTTTTTATCTCCGGTGAATCATCATATGTATTAGTTAAAACAGCTCCAAGATAAGTGAACTCTTTCACATTTTCTATAACCACTCCATTGATTGTAACATGCTCATTATCGTTCACTGCCGGTTATCTTTGAATCTTCATGATCTTAGTTTTCTTGGCATTAAGAAACAAACCAGCCTTTTCGCTTGCTTCTCTAACTTTATCTAACAGTTGTTGTAATTCAATGATACTGCTGGCGATTAAAACTATATCATCGGCGTATCTTAGATTTGATATTTTGTATTCTCCAACATCTACAGTTCCTTCAAATTTCTCTAAAGCATCTCTCATAATTGCTTCAGAATATATATTAAAAAGGTGCGGAGATAGAATGCAACCTTGTCGTACTCCTTGGTTGACTTTGAACCATTCTGTTAACCCATAAGTGATTCTTACAGTTGCTTGTTGTTCGTCATACATGGCTTTTATTAGTTGAATGATGTGCTTCGGAAACCTCATATTGTTAATGTTATTCCAGAGGATATCGTGATCAACAGTATCAAAATCCTTTGAGTAATCGATGAAACACAGGTATAGGTCTTTCTGATGTTCTCTGTTTTTCTCTATGATCAATTTCAGATTTAGAATCTGGTTTCTGGTACCTTTTCCAGGGCGAAAACCTGCTTGTTCGTCTGCAATGTTTTCTCTTAACTTCAATTTCATTCTTTCAGCAATAATTTTCAATAAAATTTTGCTGCTGTGACTAATTAATGCAATTGTCCTGTTATTGTTGAATTGGAGTGTTTTTTTAGGTATGGCCATCTTCTTTCATTCCATATTTTCGTACAACGTTTGTAGAAGTATTCAACACTTTCGCCAGCATTCTTGATTAGTTCTGCTGTTATTTCATATATTCCCGGACTCTTGTTATTCTTTACTTCTTTTATGGCTTTTATAACTTCGTCTAGCAGTGGCGGTGGTTCATTTTCGCTTTCATTGAATCCAATTAATGTTGTTGTTAGATCTTTATTCTTTTTTTTTTTGTATAGGTTGGGACAATATTGATTCCATCTATCTTTGACTTCTTTTCCATCACATAAAACTAGTCCATCTTCAGTTTTGATAGTGCCCATTGTAGGTTTAAATTTTCGTGTGATGTTTCGTACTCCTTGGTAGAGTTCTTTATTTGTCTTATTGATAGAACAGTTTTCAATTCTCTGGCAATGTTCATTTAAATATTTTTCCTTATCTCGTTGCAATAATCTTTGAATTTTTGTATTTTGTTTTTTGTAAATTATACTTAAACTGGATTATTGATACCCTTTGATTTTAGGCATCTTCTTGTTTCGATTTCACTTAGTGTTTCTTCAGATATCCAGGGGGAATTTGTCTTTTTCTTTTTGGCGATAGTTTCTTAAGCAGT
>NC_051421.1:25219480-25221411 GCF_015228065.2 Penaeus monodon | reverse complement strand
TCTCCCCTCGTCTCTCTCTCTCTCTCTTACTCTCTCTTCTTTTAAAAAATTTTTCTTTCTCTCTCTCTCTCTCTTCTCCCCTCTCTCTCCTCTCTCTTTCTTCTTCTCTTCTCTCTCTCCTTCTCCTCTTTTATCTTCTTCTTCTCTCTCCTCTCTCTTTCTCTCTCTCTATCTTCTTCTTCCTTCTCCTTTCTCTCTTCTCTCTCTCTCTCTCTCGCTCTCTTCTCTCTCTTCTTCTTTTCTCTGTCTCTGTCTCTCTCTCCCCTCTCTCTCTCTCTCTCCTTTTTTCTGACTTTTATATTTTTCAATGGTGAGCATTATTTCCCTTTTTTTTGCACCAAGAAATGTGCCTATAACCAATAACATGGGAAAAATCCGCCACTCTTTTAGGATCACATACAACGCATACATAGATACATACATACATACATACATACATATATACATACATACATACATACATACATACATACATACATACATACATACATACATACATACATACATACATACATACATACACACATGCATACATACATACATGCATGCATATATACATATATACATAGATACATTCTCACACACACAGCCACACGCAAACGGCAGGAGGGAACAGGAACAGACGGCTGAGGCGAGGAGAGGGCGCGCTGCTGTGATTATCGCGAGCTGAGAATTAGATTCGAGGGCGGCGTCCGTGTTAGAAATCCCCTTCGCTTCCTCCGAGAACCGTCAATCAAGGCGACAGGGAGATCGCTAACCCGTCATCCGGGCGCGGCGGGGCACTATATCAGGGGACGCGTTCATTTGGGACCGCAGGACGAGGAGGCCGCTCGCTCGCTGCTCGAATTCTCGGGGAGATGGTTCTTCTCTCGCCTGCTCTCTGTCGCTTTTTCTCTCTTGGTGTCTCTCTCTCTGTCATCTAATTAGCTATCTATATATAACTATCAATCTGTCTATCTATATCTGTGTATTATATATCTGTCTATCTGTCTATCTCCTTTATCTACCTACTTATCTTTATATACTGACTGACTATATATATATACGTGGAAAAATTATGTATGTGTCCCTCACAACCCCACCCACAAAACACACACCAAAAAACAACACCCAACCAACACACACACACCACACACACACACAAAAAAATAAAAAAAAAAAAAAACATATATATAATATTAATATGATAATATAATATATGTATATTATAAAAATTATCTAAAATTAACTATTTTCTAAATTATTTATTTAAATTTTCCCCTCATTTTATATACTATTTTCTATCTACTATCTATCTATTATATATTATTAATTAATATATTATATATATTATGTTTTATTATTATTATATATTATTATAAAATATATATATATTATATATATATGTATATATATTATATATATTTTATATAATATATATATAATATATATAATATATATATATATATTTGTGTGTGTTTTGTGTGTGTGTGGGGGGGTGGGTGGTCCGAGGTCCGGGAAGGGACTGGACTCATTCCCCCTCCGGCCGTTAAAAATGCGCCTCTGCTCGCTCAGCCCGATCTCACGGCGAGAAAACGACATATCGCCTTGAGAAAAGTCAAACTCAGGGGTCGTAGAGGAAGTCGCCGCCGTGGCACAGATGTTAAACGCCGAACCGCGGTTGATTAAGAAGGGCATCCAATCAGGCAAGGGTGAGACTGCCAAATATCCTCTCAAAAAATAAATTGAAAGAGACCGATTTCCAGCACTTGAATAAATGGCTGTTGAAAAATATGTATATAAAATAATAATAAAAAAAGACTGCCGCGATGGTCCAGTGGTTAGACCACTGGACTCCGACCCTCGTGGTTCTGAGTCCAATTCCTCACCGCGGCAGTCGTTAAAATACCTGCGCGTTTACTGCTGGCTCGAGCCCGAGAAAACGACATATC
>NC_051421.1:25189480-25191980 GCF_015228065.2 Penaeus monodon | reverse complement strand
AGCCAGCCCAATCGGCCCGGGTAAATAAGAGGGTACTCGTAAAAAAAAAAAAAAAAAAAAAAAAAAAAAACAAACACACACCGGGCGGAAGCAATGGCAAAGCCCGCTCTAAATTCCCAAGAAAAATCAGGGAAAGCCCAGGGGTTGTAAAGGGCCGGGGTAGCCGAATGGTTAGAACATCCAGACTCAAGACTGTTACGACGGCAATCTGATTCGGGGGTTTTGAGTCACCCGGCCCGGGGCGTTGTTCCCTGGGCAAGGAAAATTCACCTCATTGCCTATAGCCACTGAGTGGCCAAGCCAGCCCCAAATCATGCTGGGCCCCAAACCCGGATAAAATAGAGAGAATGATTACCCAAAAAAAAAGGGAACACCGGGACTCTCCGGGAAAGGAAAAAATGGGGACCCCACCACTACTCCTCCAAGAGCATCACAACATAAACTACAATTTAAGTATCTTTCTGTGACCACGGCGGGTCAGACATAACCCCCGTTAAAAGAAAATTATTAATTTATATATAATATTTATTTATATATATATATTATATTATTAATATATTGTGTGTGTGTGTGTTGGTGGTGTGTGTGTGTTGTGGGTGGGGTTTTTATTGGGGGTTTTGGGGTTGTGTGTGTGTGTGTGTGTGTGTGTGTGTTATGATATGTAATTATATATAATATATAATATAATTATATTATATATATACTCACACGCCACTATATTTTTATGTATGAAAATGTGTATATACATATATACATACATATTTATTTATTTATTCATTTATTTATTTACACACACACACACACACACACGCGCGCGCGCGCGCGCCCATTGTAATCTGCCTCTATTCATGTTGTCTTGCACCACATTTTATCTTTTCCCAATAGATGGGCTGCTTCTCTAACTGCTAGAACTATTCACTGCCATCGTGATTGCGGATCGGGTCAGGTTCAACATGGACCAACAAGGCCCGAATGAACTGTGCCTTCATTAGTGTTCAGATATTGATTTGGAGAGCGTTTGTAGATCCCTCAATTGTCCAAACCTTGTAACTTTCTGATTCCAGTAAGATCTATGTCGGAAATAAGGATGGCCAATTCATTCTAGTTTTCTTATTAATCTTGTTAAAGGGACCCTTTCGTTTTCCTTCGATTTCAGACTTTTTGGGAGTGACAACTTCTGCTCTTTACCCTTTTATTTTTGCAGGATGGAGATTTCAAAGTCGTATTTTTCGCCAGAAAATAATCCTTACCTTTAATCTAATTCAAAACGTGACTCTCTTTCAAAATGTTGAGGTGAAGAGAAGGAAGCTTTTTCTGCAATCACTAAGGTTATAGATTTTAACAAATGATGATGGGACTAATTTCATGTTACTAGGAATAAATAAATGAATAAATGATACAAAAAAAAGAAAGTGATCAGGAGGCGTGTTCTCTACGATTTTTATGATGATCTTATATTTTTGGCACAGCTCTCTAAAATTGTGCATTTTCACGAACACCAGAAAAAACCTTTGTTACATTGCTCAGTTTCATGAGAAGAAGATAACAAACACATACTGACAGTCGCTCTGTTTTGGATGGAATTATACTTGTTCCATCTTCCTCCTGAGCATTGTAAGAAAAGAGCCATGGTTAGGCGCGTTATTTTGCCACTTTAGTTTGATTAGTATCGTTTATTCTACCATGGCCCTCCAAAATTGTCCTTTTTTTACAAAAATAAATTATTTTATCATTTTCCTTCCGTTTTGACCTCCCGAACAAGGAAAAAAATCATACGGTATTTCTCCACTACTTGTATAGGGCATATCCAGTACTTAATTATAAAAATAGGCAGGAAAGTTATTCTGCATGTTGCCGTACATACCAGATAAGAAAGATATTTACTGCATGTGGACCTGTGGCTTTCAAATCTCAATAGTGGTTAAGGTCATCCTGTTAATAAAGCGACAGAACCTGTTTTGAAAAGAAAAATATATTTAAGGTAATTAGTTTCAGCACTCATTTATGAAAAGCAGTCAACGTTAGTCTTCCATGATGTCAATATATTCACTGCATCATTACTGATACCGAATATTACTGTTTCTTCTAGCCTAATATTCTCGCATTATTTTGTATTGAAACTCAGTGGTTTTCTTCTGCCCATGCCTTGCTATGGTAGGATTCTTCTCTGTCTATATGTTCATTATTTTTATAAACTCCAAGCAATTTTTCGAAAGCTAATCAGAAGAGGATCTTGTCCTTTATGCTTACTGTTCATGTTACTCTTTCCATCAACTTGTCTTTGTAAAAACCGGCGATGCTCTTCTTGCGCTGTTTTTGGGAAAATCTCTCAATTCGGATTACGGGATTGATGTCGATTTTCTTTAGCTTTCACCCGATCGGATCAGAATCTAGTGATAAATGGTAAGAGTCATTCCAGAGGTTTAGCGATGCTATTTTTGGAATTTTATTTTTCCTCGTGAATTATACGAATGGTATGTGGTGCGAGCCACATCAAACG
>NC_051421.1:25177568-25180068 GCF_015228065.2 Penaeus monodon | reverse complement strand
AACAAACCAAAAACCATATCTGAGGATAGTTGCCCTTAGAATTTTGTTTAATGTTTTCTGAGATCAAAACTAAGCCCCGCCCATGTATGGAAGTTTTATATTTTTAAAATTATTTTTTTTTGACTTTGGGGTTTTTTGCTGGTTTTAGGTAAATTTCTGACACAAAAATTTGCGTAGTCTTTGTAAAATAGGTAAGAGGGGTCCCCAAATTTTTTTGGAATTTTCCCTTTTGGAAGGGAGCTTTTTCATGAAAACAAAAGTCCATTTTGAAAAATGTTTGTCCCCCGGGTTTGAAAATTGTAGTGAGGTTTTAAGCTTGTAAATAGGGGAAATATGCTGAAAAAATAAAAGTCCAAACCCCGGGTGAATTTTGGGTTTCCTGTATTTACTGGTAAAAGAAGCCATTTTTCGAAAATTTTCCAAGAAATAAAGGAAATGATGGGTTTATTATTTTTTTAAATTTTTCCAAGTAAATTTTAATGTTGGGGTGTTTGTAAATTTTAAAGTTTTAAAGGGGAAAGGTTCACGTGAGAGGGTCTTTTAAAGGAGTAAAAAAGTATCATCCATGAAAGGGCCCGAAAAAAGATATTTTTTTGGAAATAGTGGGACAATTATTTTAACCCCAAGCTTTTCTTGGGGGAAAAAGGAAGGTTTGGGCGTAAAAAGGGGCCCAAGTGGTGACCCCATTGCTAAAACCGTCTATTTTTGTGAAAATTAGATTTTATCAAAGGTAAACACTGAAATGTGAGCACTAAAATCCAATATTTTCTTGTAAATTGTCTTTTTCGACCATACAATTTTAAGGGAGGGGATGGGGCCAGTTTTGTTTAAAAATTATTCATTTGGTTTTTTTGGGAGAGGAACTTAGAAAATAAGGGTTCAAATTTAAAACTTGCCATAGTGACACGGGGTTTTTAATTGGTTTAAGGGCACGGGAATTTCTTTGATAAACGGGAAAGTTTTAAACAGAAATTTTTTCATTTGTAGTTAAGGGGGGGATGACCCTTAACTAAGAATTTTGCAATTTTTATAATTAAAGGGTTCCAATAGCGAAATTGGGGGCGTAGTGGTTGCCCCAATTTTAGGATTTTGGGAGGTCATATAAAAAACCAGGTTTGGACCCAGATGTAGTTAAAAAGTTGAAAGTGTTTTCCCCCGATAGATTTCTTATCGGGCGTATACACCACACACCCCCGCACACATACACATACAAACTCCATGTTGTATATATGTTATAATATAATATATTTTAATATATATATAAAAAATATATTATGTATGTATATTATTATGTATATATATTTTAAAATATAAAAATATGTAATATATTATATATATATAATATTTTATATGTTTGTGGTTGTGTGTGTGTGGGGGGGTGTGTGTGTGTGTTTGTGTGTGTGTGTTTTTGGGGTGTTGTGGGGTTTTTGGGGTGTGGGGTAATAAAATGTTTAAATATTTTATTTATATAAAATTATATATAAAATATATGTTAATAAAATTTATATGTTATATGTTATATATATATATGTATATATATGTATATATAATGTATATATGTATATAATTAGGGTTAATTGTATATATTTTTAAAATATATATTATAATTTTAATATAGGGTATATATAAAATTATATGTATTTATTATTATATAAAAATTACCCATTATATTTATAAAATTTTCTATATTATTTAATATTTATATATTTTATATATATATATATATATATATATATAAAATTTTAATGACGGACTCCGACTTTCCCTGGGGGCCTTGGAAGAAAAAAACGCAGGCGTCGCGGGGGAAGCCCGGCCCCCGGGGCCCATGGGAGTTAAACGCCAACCGGGGCGGGATTGGGAAGGGTTTCCAATCGGGCCGATAGACTCCAAATATCCTCTAAAATAATAATTTGAAGGGGCCCCCTGCCCCTGCTTTAGTAAATGACTTTTTAAAAAAATATATATATATACAAAATTACATATATAAATGATGTGATTGTTTTAAAGGTGAGTGTGAGGGGGGAGTGTGAGTGTGGTGGAGTTGAGGGGTGATTTGTGAGTGTGGTGTGTGTGTGTGTGTGTGTGTGTGTGTGGTGTTTTTGTGTGTGTGTGTGGTGTGTGTGTGGGTGTGTGTGTGTGTTGCGCGCGCGCGCGTTTGTGGACACACGTGTGTATTTTTATGTATGTACACATAAAAGTTTTATATAATTTAAGTGCATATATGCCTATACGCAGATAAGTAGACGGAGACAAACAAATACACAAAGGCACAGTGATGCAATAACATCCCAGTCCACAGCTAACTGGGTAATGACCGTTTTTCACTCATTCACTTCTCTCTCTCTCTCTCTCTCTTTCTCTCTCCTTCTCTCTCCCTTTTCATCTCTCTCCTCTCTCTCTCCTCTCTCTCTCTCTCTTTTCCCCCCCTTTTCTCCTCCCCTCTCCTCTCTCCTCTCTTCTCTTCTTCTCTCTCTTTTTTCTCGTCCTTCTCTCTCCTTCT
>NC_051421.1:25162568-25172568 GCF_015228065.2 Penaeus monodon | reverse complement strand
TAGTAGTAATAATGATAGCAATAACAATAATAACATTGATAAAAATAATAATAATAATAATAAATAATCATGATTATGATATTGATAATCTTCATGATAACAATAATCATAATGATAAAATGACCAAAATGAAAAATACCCCAGAAAAAAATAAAAATAATAATAATATTATAATAATAAAAAATAATAATAAAATAATAAACAATAAAAATTTAATCATGATAAGTGAAAACAATAAATAATTAAAAATAATAATAATAATAAAAACCCAAAAACAACAAAACAAAAACCAACAATAATAAAAATAAAAACAAAAATTTAAAAATAATAATAATAAATGATAAAAAATAATAACAATAAAAATAATAAAAATAAAAACAATAATATTACTGAAAAAATACTAATGATGATGATCATGACAGTGATTCTAACAATAATGACTAATGGGGGAAAAAAAAAAAATAATAATAACGTAAAAATTTGACCGGGATGATGCGATAATCTTGATAATAAAATTATAATGAAAATAAAGATATTAGTATACCCTCATAAATAATAAAAAATGAAAAATGAAAATACTAGAAATGATGATGATCATGACAATTTATCCCCAAAAATGATATTGATGATAAAATATTCATAATTACAATAAAATTTTATAATAAATAAAATTTAAAAATGTAAAAATAGAAATAACAAAAATAAAAAAAACAGCAAAAATAATAATAATGGTAATAATGAAAATTTAATACAAAAATGAAATAAAATAAAAACCAGTAATAATTTCAAAACAAAAACATAAAAACCGATAACGATAATGATGATAATAAAAATTAAAAAAAATAAAGATAATGTTTAAAACCCAATGATGATGAGGGGAAATAATAAATTAATAATGATGATGATGTTTAATACCCCATTAGACGAATAAATGGTAAATGTTAATTGCAATAAAAAAAAAAAAAAAAAAAAAAAAAAAAAAAAAAAAATATCTATATATATATATATATTTTATATTTAAATTTTAAAAATATATATATAGGGCATAATATTTATATAATATATTATTATATATATATATATTTTAACGATGTGTGAGGGGTGGGTTTGTGTGTGTGTGTGGGGTGTGTGTTGTGTGTGTGTTTTTGTGTGTGGTGTGTTTTGTGTGTGGTGTGTGTGTGGTGTGTGTGTGTGTTTTGTGTTGTGTGTATTTGTGTGTGTTGGGGGGTGTGTGTTTTTGGTGTGTGTGTGTGGTGTGTTGTGTGTACACACACACACACACACACCCCCACACACCCCCACACACACCCCACACACACACCCCCACACACACACACATATTAATAAAAAATTTAAAAGTAAAATATATATATATAAAATATATATATATAATATATATATAATTATATATAATATTTATATATATAAAAATTTACATATATTTTAAAATTATTCATTTGAATATATATATTTATTTTATATTATAATAAAATTTTATTTTAATATTATATATTTATGAATATATTATATAAGATATTATTATTTATATATATAATATTTCCATATATATACATCCCTACATATTTTATTATATATATATTTAAAAATTTTATATTATAATCCATAATTTGTATTATGTATTTATCTATTCTTTTAATAAAAATTAATATAATATATGTATATATATTTTCCAAATATACTTATATTGTGTGAAATGAAAATTATATAGTTTATATATATATAAATATATAAATTAAAATATATATATTATATGAAATTATGTATGTATGTATATTTAGCACAAACAAAAGATACAGTGAGGTGATCAATACCACTGACCAACAGGGATCTGCCTCATAGGCAATTTACCACAAATGAAGTCTAACTCGAGGTAATTAATTATTTCTTTTTTTTTCCTAAATAACTACTCCTTTCAAGGGGAACTGAAACAACCTAACCAAAATTTTAATTTTTAAATTTATTTTTTTTTTGCATAACATATTTGCTCAGATGATTTGCTAAAAATCAGGTAAATCTGCCAGTGTGCATGGCATTTGCTATAAAACTGCCTCTAAAGCAGGGGTCTTTTGACCAGTAATCTTGATATGCCCAAAAAATCCCCCCCCGTTTTTTTATACCCATTCCGTAGAAATTTTTTTCTTTAAAAGGGTTTCCCCCTTTTTTAAAAGCAAAACAATTTTGGTTTTGATAAAAAAAAAATTTTTTTTAGCATTTTCCCAAGTCAGCAAGCTTATCAAACATTTGTTAAAAGGGGTTTTTCTTCCCGTCAAATGGCCATAGCTGATATGGTCCGGGGTTTTTTTTCCCTTAAATTGGGGGCTAAAAATTTAATCACAATTCTTTCTCCATCTTGGCTGAAAGTCGGAATCAGGTCTTCTGGTTGTTCTTCATTCTGAGAGTCCGGTTCATCACCCTTCATTATTTGCAATATTTGTTCATTTATTTATTGAAACCATTTAATTTTCATATAGTTACGTAGATTATAATAATAATACTATTGTAATTATGCAAATAATAATAATAATAATGACGAGAACAAAAAAACAACAATAATAATTGTAATAAAAATTATAATAATGATAATAATAATAATGGTAATGATAATAACAATAATAATAATCATAATTATAATGATAGCGAAAAATGGGTATAAAAATAATAAAAAGCAAAAAATAATATTCATAATATATTGATAATGATAATGATAATGACAAAAATAATAACAGCAATAAAAATAATAATGATAACAATAATAATAATGATAATAATGATAAAATAATAGGAATGGCATTATTACATTAATATAATAATAAATAATAATAAAAACATAATAATAAAAAATAATAAAAATAATAATAAAAATAATAAAAAAGGTAATTTATAAAAATATTGGGAAATTGCAATGATACGGGTAGTAACACAGATAAGTTAAAAAGTCTGATTAAAAATGGGTACTTTTGATAAAGAAAAATAATTTATAAAAATAATGATAATAATAATAATAATAATAATAATAATAAGGGTAATGGCGATAAGGATAATGATGAGGATGAGTCTTTGTTATTAATATGAACTATGATGATGAGGATATTAGTAACACTGATAGTACAAATGTTCATGGATAATAGATATTTACCGTAATAGACATTATACGAAGATTTCACTTTGAGAAATACTGTTATGCAAATCTGAAACCTGCTTTTTAATGTTGAAAAGGAAGTAATTAACAATGAAGAAAAAAGTGTTAAACTTGGGACAAATGGGTAAAGACCCATGAGACCTTTATATCATTTTTCACATATTTGTTACATTTATATATTATAATATATATATATCTATTTTATTAAAATATATATATATATATATATTTAAAATATATATATTATATATAGATAATATATATATATAAATATTTTGTGTGTGTGTGTGTGTGTGGGTTGTGTGGTGTGTTGTGGGGTGGTGTGTTGGGGTTTTGTGTGTGTGTGTGTGGGATATTTTAATTTTTTTTTTTTTTTTTTTTTTTTTTTCAGAGATCTCTTTTTTTGGGGAAATCCCTTTCTTTTCCTTTTTGCCTTAAAAAGGGATAACGTTAAAATGTTTTTTTTTTTCGGGTCTTTCCGTTTTTTCTTTTTTTCTTTCTTTTTTTTAGTGTTTTAAAACAAAGAAGGGTCCACGAATATTTTGAAAAGACAGTGAATTCCCTGTAGTCCCTTTCAATGGGCCAAAAAGACAGGAGTAAAAGGGGTACGATGGGCCTTACCTTTAGCTGAGGGACCGGGAGTACTGTATTCAAAAATTTTTAAAAATCTATCATTATCTCTTCAGGTTTTCTCCTCTCCACTAAACCCCCCTACCTTATACCAAAACTATCAGGCTTTCTAACCTCCGGATCCCTTCCTCAGGGTACCGAGGGAGGTACTGCGAAGAATGGACCAACCTTTGTGAGTCTCGACCCTGCCAGAACGGCGGCACGTGCACAGGTAATCACTCGTCCTATACATGTCTCTGTTCCCCCGGCTGGACGGGGACACAGTGCAGCGAGCGCGAGGAAGTGACAGAACTCAGCAGCAACAACGATGAGGCTTGCGCGAACAGTCCTTGCATTCACGGTGTTGCCCTGGGACCCATCCCAGGGGGGTTAGGTCTTTTTTGCTTGCCAGGTGAGAGCTAGATCTGCAGTTCTTTCAGTCTCAGATTGAAAGAACTATTATTTACAACGGTCAATCTGATCCAAACGTACTGGGAACCCGTTTTCCCGTTTTTGCATCAATGAATTCTCATGTTAAATTTGCCTGCAGGATCGGGGGGGTTTTCCCTTTTTTCCAGTTTTTAAATACAATTTATCGAATCCAGCCCTTGTATCAACGGCGGAACTTGCGTCGACATAGTTAGCGGCTTCCAGTGTCTTTGCGGCAGAGGCTACACGGGGAAGCGCTGTCAAGTCAAGGTAATGGACGACGCATGTTAAAAACGGATAGGATTGGCTAATATGTATAATATAATTTAATATAATATGATATAATATAATTTGTGTGTGTGGTGGGTGGTGTGAGTGTGTGTGTGGTGTTTGGTTTGGGGGTAAAGTGTGGGGTTGTGTGTGTGTGTGTGTTTGGGGGTTTCGTGTTGTGTGGTTGGGGTGTGTGTGTGTGGGGTGTGTGTGTGTTGGGGGTGTGTTTTGTGTGTGTGGGGTTTTTATACACATGCACACCCACACCCCCCACACACAAAACCACACAACACACAACCCCACACCACAACACACCCACACCAAAACACACACCCACACACACACACCAAAACCCCCACGCACCCGCCAGATACACTGCATATTTCAAAATAAACACACCTACACAAAACACTTTTATTGGGGTGTGGGGTGTGTGTGTGTTTTGTGGGGTGTATATGTTAATTTTAAAAAATTTTATAAAATATAATAAATATATTTATAAAATATATTATATTATATATATATATATATATACATAAGATAAACCTTTTTTATCCCCCTGAAACCCCTAATACTTTGATAGAATGATATGATATTACCTCGTGGTTGTTACAAATAATGGATCACATAATTTTGTACTGACATACGAAGTTTTGAAAAAAAAGAAGTTATTTTTCTTAATTTCACAAAAAAGAGCTGAATCAAGCACGTAGGATTTTAATTACAAGCAAAAACACTGTGGAAAACCCCACCCCCAAAACCCAAATTTTTGTTTTTTTTTAACAACCTCTTTTAAAAATTTCAAAGTATTTTTTCAGATGAGCAAAAAATTTTTCTCTATTTTTTATTACATCCAGTTTCCCTTTATAGGGGAAAATACGTTTTTTGATGTTTTTGCATCCACGAGTGAGTTCCATGTTCACATTTTATGCACTTTGAGAATAGAATGCTGTATCGGGAAACCTTTTATGCACTTTTATGATAAAAATTTTGGGGTCAAAAAACATAAAATATTTCATAAATTTATATGTAAAATTTTATTATATATATATATATAATATATTTATATATATAATATATTTAAAATATATAAAAATATTGGGGATTATTTTCATCACTATTAATTCAGTATTGTAGTAGAAACATATTAGTAGTAGTAGTAGTAATGATAATATTAGTATTAGTATTAGTATTAGTGTTAGTATTACTGTTATGATTATTATTCTATTTTTTTCTTCTACCTCCTTTTCAAAATTTTTTCCCCCTTTTAATGGGGATCATCATCAAACATCATCATCCCTCATCCCTCATCTCATCATCTCATCATCATATCACATCATCATCATTATCATCCCATCACCATCACCACACCATCGCCCTCCCACCATATTATTTTCAAATTTATTTTATTATTTTTATTATTATTATTATTTTAAATTTTTAAATTATTATTATTATTATTATTATAATATTATTCTTATGATTTTTCTTATTACTATTTTCATTATTACTGTTATTATCTCTGTTATTATTATAATTGTTATCAATATTCTCATTATCCTCATTTTTTAAAAAATTTTATTTTCTGTTTTATTAAAAATTTTTATTTTTTTATTATTAAATTAAATTTTTATTATATTATTAAATTTTTGATTATTATCTTATTAAATTTTTAATTATTTTTTTTATTAAATTATCATTAATTAAATTTTAAATTATTTTTTGATTTTTTATCATTAAATTTATTATTAAAATCATCATTATTTTTAATGATTATTTTGTTCATTATTATTTTTTAAACATTATTGTTACTATTTTTTGTTATTATTGTTATTACTTACACTACTACTCACTTATTAGCATTATTCTTTGGGTTTACATGATTGGGTTTTTTTAAAACATCCCTTTTTTTATTACATTATTAAAACTAAATATTATTATATTTAAATTTTACTATTATTATCACTATTATCATTATTCTTTGGTTATTATGATTGTTTTTCTTATTATCATTATTATGTTATCATTATCTCTATTATTACTGTTGTTGATGCAGTTGTTGTTGTTATTATGATTGTTATTTATTATTAATAATGTTTTTTTTTATTTTATTAAATATCCCAAAATTTTCCCTTTTTGGGGTCTTTATTAGCAATAATTAAAGGGAAACATCATTATCATTATTGATGATAATGTCATGATTATTGTTTTGTTTTCAAGAATGAAAGCGAAGCTAAGATTAACTGATGTTATTTCTTTTTTCCCCCTTTGGGGTTTCTCCCCAAAAGCGGGAGTGGGTTTAAATTTGATAAAAAATAAATTGCGACAATAAAAGGGAGATTGTTTCTTCTGAATTTCCCTTTTCCCCTTCCCCCCGCAGTTCGAAAACCTTTTGGGAAGCCCGGAAACCCCTTTCCCGGGGGACTAAAGGGGTGGCGTTGACAAGGGTAACAGCTACTCGTGCGAGTGTCTCAACGGCCTCAGCGAAGACAACTGCGGTCATCACAATCTCGTAGGAAATACCTCGGATTCAGTATATCTTTGTTCCCGTGGGCCAAAACAATACAACCAAATAATTACAGAAGCATAAAGAAAAACACAAAAACCAAACAGAGACAGAGCTAAAGAAATTGCTTTTAATGTTAAGGGTTTTCTGGTTTATTTATTATCTTTCTAAAGAAATGATTTCTAAATAGCCAAATTATTAAACTCTTATTTACAGAATTGTAGCATCTACATATTTTCAATTTCACTGGTAAGATGACCAACAGGCGTGTGTCCTCACCTCCCGTCCACCCCGTAGGTATGGGGTTTCCTAAAACCCCTGCAAAAAGGAGGACCTTTTGGATCGTCCCGGAAGTGCACGTGTTCTTCTGCTCGTGTCGGCCGGGGTTCACGGGGAGGACGTGCCAAGGTATCGCCCCGGACGTCCACGGTGAGTGACGCTGGCCACAGGAACCGGGGCTTGCCCGCCGGACTGCGGGTTTTTCTTGCGGTAAAACAGCTCTAGGGTGGGGGAAGCAACAGCTGTTGGGGACGCTGTGGGGGACAACAGTTGGTGCGCGAACAAATTTTTTGGGGCTGGGCGCCCTTTTGGGTTTAGCATAAAATGTTTAAATTTCCCAAATATAAATTTAAAATTTTCCAAATTTTAAAAGTGTATTTCCATACCCACATAGGGTAAAAAATGACAATGAAAAAGAAGAACCTCTAATATAAAGTCAGGCAAACACACTACAGTTGATGGTCCAGTTCACTCCAGAATTTCCTGTGATTTCTCAAACGAATATTTCGACTTCAGTCAGTAAGATGTGAAATCAAAACCATTTGTTAGAACAAGACGAAACATTATGTGTGTGTGTGTGTGTGTGTGTGTGTGTGTGTGTGTGTGTGTGTGTTTTGTGTGTTTCGTTTTCATATATAAAATTTTATTATATTATTATAAAATATATATTTTATATTTTTATTATATATTATATATTATAATACGGTTCTTAAACGGAAATCGGGGATCGATTTCCTTTTAAAAGGGAAACGTTTGGTCCCTACCCTTTGGAGATTTTGACATTTAAAAAGATAAAATTTTTTTTTGTAACCCTGAGGGTTTGCCCTTGATGAAAACTCGATCCGGGTGGAGGGCAGGTTAAGGTTTTTGGTTGGTATTGACCCAAACCCCCGGACTCAAGAAAGTCACGACGGCAATTTCCCAGTTCGGGTTTTGAGTCACCGGCCGGGGGCGTTTTTTTCCTTGGGCCAAAGGGAAATTTCAAACCCCGATTGCCTACCTAACCCCCGGGTGGGCAAGCCACCCCAAAGGGAAATGCTGGTCCCAAGCCCGGAAAAAAATAAAGGAAAAGATTACCTAAAGTAAAACCCGGGACTCTCCGGGGAAAGGAACTGGGGACCCTACCACGTAAATCACTCCAAAAGCAAACACAACATGAAAAATACAATTAAATAAACATGCTGTGACCAAAGGCGGCTCAAAAAAGAACCTACCGTTAAAGGAAAAAAAAAAAATTTTATATAATTTTTTGCATAAAAAAAAAAAAAAAAAAAAAAAAATATATTATATATATATATATTTTAAAATATATAAAATAAAATAATATATATTATTATATATATATTTAAATATGTGTGTTTGTGTGGTATGGGTAATATTAAAACTATATAAATAAATATATATTTATAAAATATATATATATATATTATATATATTTATAATTTTAAAATATATATAATATATATTGTATATTTTATTTTTTATCTATCTATCTATCTAACATATATAAAATCTTTATATATATATATATATATATAATATTATAATATATATATATTATATATATAATTTGTGTGTGTGGGGTGTGTGTGTGTTGGGGTGGTGTGTGGTGTGGTTGTGTTAAAATAACATATGTTTATGTTTATGTGTTATAAATATTATTATATATAAAATTTAAAAATTATATATTATATATTATACTATGTTGTGTGTGTGTGTGTGGTGTGTGTGTGGTGGTTTTGTGTGTGTGTGTGTGTATACATTAAAATTTATATATATATTTTAAACATATTTTATATTTATATATATATTTTATATACATCCCTATACTCACACTCACACCCACCCCCACACAAACACACCCCCCACACACACACACACACACACACCACACCCCCCCCCACACACACACACACCACACACCCCACATACACAACACACACAACCCCACAAAACACACGCACACCAAAACACAAAACACACACACACAGATATTTATGCAAATGTTATATGTTATTCATAATATGTGTAAAATATAAAATAAAATATATATATTTATATATATATATATATATATATATATATAAAATATTTTAAAATATATTTTATTAAATTTTATATATATTATATATATATTTTATATAATAATATTTTTATAAAAAAAATATATTTTTTATATATATATTTATTTATTTTTGTCCCGGATATGGGGTGTGTATTGTATGGGGTATATAATATTATATATATTATATATATTTTATTTTATATATTATATTAAAATATTAATTTTATATATATATATATTTATATTATATATATATATAAAATATATATATTATATTATTAAACTAAAATAATATATACACACACCACACACCAAAATATATATATATATATATATATATATATATAATATATATATATTTTATATATATTTTTATAAAATATATATTTATATAATATAATATAATATTATATTATAATTTTATATGTTAAAAATTATATATATCTATATAAAATTATATATATAATATATATTATATAAAATATAAAATGTGGGGTTTTTGTGTGGTAAATATATATATATATATATATATATATATATATAATATATTATATATATTAAAATATATATATATTTTATATATATATATACCATACACATACACACGCAATTCCAAAACTATAAATAAATATTATATAATATATTATTTTATTTATATATATATATATATATAAAATATATA
>NC_051421.1:25146716-25152468 GCF_015228065.2 Penaeus monodon | reverse complement strand
CGTTTTCTCTTTTGCTTTACTTTTGAAAATGGTTGGGAAAACTCCTTTTTTTTGGAGATATCCAGTGTTGGCTGGGGAGGAGCTTCCTTCCTTTTAAAGGAGGTCGGGAAGCCTTTTCTCTATTTCTGTCCCAACATGGGTGCCTAGGGGAGCAAGAACAAACCTCTTGTCGCCTGGGGTCCCCTTTTTTTCCTGGCAGTGCAATCCAGGCTCCGGCATGATGTTCTTGACACAGTTGGGACATTTAGCTTTGTGTCCCTTTGTCCTTCCTTGTGTGCCTTAAAGCACACCTCGGTATTGTGTGCCTTGCTACAGACACCACATTTAGGCTTGGCCTTTGCAGCTAGTCTAGTGGTGACCATATCTTTGGCCACTTAAAGCACCGAAGTGGCTCGGGCCCAAAATAGGATCTTAGGCAAGGTGCCCCAGTTACCTTGGTTTCCTGCGGGAAAAATTTCAGGGTAGCTTGGTCTTGGGCATAATAATCATGCTCTGGTCTTTGCAACCCTGGATTGATAACCAGATTTTTCTCTGCTCTCCAATGCTGTTTACCAATTGGTAGGCATTGTCAAAGCCATCAGGTTTAGAGGGAATCTTGAACTGTGAAAATGGCTGGGGGGTCCAGACTCTCCCTGGAGTCTGTCTCTGGCCTGGGGTGTTTCAGACTGCCTATTCGGCTTAAATTCTGGGCTGCGGTAGTGGAAGCATCAGCTGTTTCAGCTAGTTCATCTCGGTCAGGGAGGACATCTGAGGGGTATGCAGAGGTCCCTGATTTGGGTGCTGGCCTGGAGAGGACAGCACGAGATTTCCATTTTGCTGGAATTTTTTGACAGACATGTTTTTGGCTGTTGTCATGTCCATTTTAACGGGCAAGTCTGACAGAGTCAACCTGTGCTCTGGTTTTTTGCTTGCCCAGAGACCATGTATAACCGTAGTTTGGGCCTTGCACGGTTGTCATCATTTGTCTCTTTGTTTTGGGGGGGTTTTGGGAAATGTTTATCTTAGGCAAAGTTATTTCCCAAACATTATTTTCACCCACCACAGAGTCCAACAAGAGGAAACTTTATGTTAGAACTAATGTCTAAACAGCCACAAGGGTGGTGAGGATATACGCAGCCAATGGTCGTTGTATGCCACTCATGGAACCAGTATGAGTGCTAACACGCCATGACTGCTTGACCCTAGCCTCCCAAAAGAACGATTGACCCCGACCGGGCCATGATCAGGCCACCCGTCTTGCTAGAATAAGGGACCAAAGAGGTTTTGCCAGCTGCAGGGTGTACTGATGCACGGCATCACTCAACCCCCCAGGACTCCCCTCTCCATAGGGCACGGGTGCCACACCGGGAAACCGTGGGTAAGTGTGAACCCCTAGGGAGAGACCAGAGGGGATTTCCCTTCCACCTACAAGGAGGTATCATTTGTTTGGAACCCTTCCTTCCTCCCTCTCCAGTGAAACAGCCACCCAAAGGCTGTATCACCTCAGTGAGGAAGCTCTAGTCCTGCACCTCAAAGAGGAGCTTCCAGTGGCAGGACCACGAATGTGAATCTCAGCAAGCAAAAGCAAAAGTTTGGAAAGAAGAGTGGGAAGGTAGAATTGGGATAGAAAATGAATTTAGGAGAAGAAAAGGGAGCATACAGGGTAAGCTTGGAGTGATGGTTGTAGTGCGTTCTTTGAAAGAAGGAAAAGGGTGGGGGTGAACCAATACCATGTCCTCGGGCATGCTGGGCTGCCCCTCCCCACATGAGGCTGCATGGGAGGGTGGCCGGGGAACTCTTGGTGTGTAAGGTGCAAGTATCCTAAGACCTTGAGCGCTTGCCTGCACTGGAAGTCGCATGCTTGTGGCGTTCTCGTGGGAATGGGTGAAGGCGCGCGGGCCCGGGACCCCGTTATAGCGAACGACTGCAGGATTCTCGGTTAACTGGGGAGGTAGGGATAAAAGTTACAGTTTAAGCATCGTCTGCAGTGTGCTCTGGGCACGGCCTCCTGGACTGGGACTCCAGTGCTATCCCTTGGAAACCTATGCTGTTGAAGCAGGTTGAAGCTAGGAGGTGGTCACTAATCAGGGGCTGGCCATTCCTGCCTGTGTCAACAGAAGGTATCACCCTTCGTTGGCAGTAGGGATAATGAGAGGTGGCGGCCATGTCATGATTGGATTAACGCCAATGGCTGTTAGTTAGTGTTGGTGAGGTTACACAAGTCACATAGTGTCAGGTGACGAAGTGAAAGATATTTAAAGCGGGGATGTGAGGGCTGTGGCAAAGGAGAGGTTAAACTTTAATTAGGAATTAAAAAGTCACAAGCCAAAGGAAAACAACAAACTATGTTAAAAACAGAAAGAGAGAACCCAAACAAAACAAAAACTGAATGTAACAAGGATAGTGAAAGGGAAAGGTGAAAAGAGGATTAGGAGGTAGCTTCAAAGGATGTGGCCAAGCCTAAAAAACTGCATCCACCTTTTCGTCCCATACCAAAGAAAAAAGATCATGGCCTAATCCCAGTCTCCAGCCGGAACGAAAGATGGTTGTTGAGTCTATCCAGCCAGTCGGTATGCCAAGTACGGAGTGTGTTGTCAGTTTACAGACCAACCTATGCCACTCGATGTTCAGAGGAAGCAGAGAAGTGTTCAGATGTAATAAATCGATCCCAATCTATCATATGATTCCATCTGAGTGCTTTATTCTAAACAAACTGAAGTTTGCGTTTGTTAGTGTATGCTGTTTGTGTGATGTGTGTATGATGTGTGGTGTGTATGTGAGGAGAGGTTTTTTCAGTGTTTTGTTTTTGTGGTATGGGGCCACACTTTTAAGTCGATAAAGCAAATGTAATTTTTTCCTCGCCAAGGCGGCCTTTGAATTGATATGCAAATGAAATCGAAAGTAGGTATCAAAGGTTAAACCAAGGATGGTACAAGAGGATCTGATTTATAGAGGTGCTTATAGTCTGTCGAAGGTGTTGAGGTAAATATCCTAAGGAGGAAGTTTTCGTGGTCTTACAAAGAGAACTTTTGTTTTGTTGCATTAGTCTTGATACGCCATTTATGCACCCATCTCGAGACGGTGTCTAATTCGTCAATAACGCGCTGAACGACACCTTAAAGCGCATTGTGTCGAGGTAAGTGTAATCAGAAGTGGAAAGTTAAATTTAGTGTCTCAGCTTGAACTTGTACGTATCAAAGACTAGCTCAACATCTTTTGTGACAAGTACAGTCATCAGCATAGAGGATAGTGAGTGAGTCAGTGTGTGTTGTGTCTGGAGGTCGTTTGTGTATAATGTATAGTGTTGAGCTGAGAATGCTTCCCTGAGTTACTCCAGCGTGCATTGAAAGTGTGCCTGAAGCTTTGTTTAAGAATTTAAATTTTAATCTGTAGTCATCAAGAAAACTGCAGAGCAACTTTTTAATCAGAGGTGGAAAGTTAAATTTGAACTTGTACATATCAAAGGCTAGCTCAACATCTTTTGTGACAAGAACAGTCTTTAGTCGTCGTGTTTAAGATTTTAAAAAAAAATAAAATAAAATGCCTAATGTCTCGAGTAGACTAATAAGGAAGTAACTCTTTGGGTCAGTCAGGGCCACTGCAGCAGTCTTAAAAGGGAGAGGGAAAATAGCCGGTAGCGAGAGAGGCGTTGTAAAGGTCAGTCTAAGCTTGTATAAGGTTGTCAGGAAGGTGAATAAGAGCGTCGCATTCGGTCTGTGAGGAGCCAGGAGCCTTACAAGGAAACCTCTTTATTTTTTCTTTTAATTCCTCACATAAGATGGGGGCTGTGAATTCGCAGGAGTTGTCCAACCTATCCAGTCAGATAATTGGCTCTTGGTTAGTTTCTACCCTGTTCTCTTGACTCTAGGTATCAATTTCTTGAGTTCTGTGAGTGAACAGGGATGAGGAGGCCCAGTGTTCTTCAAAAATTTTGATTACATCCATGGGATCTGAAACTTTTACGTTACTGTTGAATGAGGTGGGAGAAGGGGTGTAGTTACTACCTTTAGTTGTCGATTTTTTTGTCAAACTCTTTTACATTCTACTTTTTAAACTAAATCTGTCCAATATTTTTGTCTGTTGTTATCAAGACTATTGATGACTGTCTTCTTAGAATAGATAAGTCCCATCGAACATGATTTAATGTTTAGATTTTGAGTAAATGACTTTGAAAACGGGTCAGGTGACGTTTTGTCCTCTCAGATGGCTGAAGTGATATGCAAGTTTTATACTGAGACCTGGGGATGGTGCTCAGCATAGTTGAAGGCAATGGAGGTAAAGATGTAATTCCAATGACCATCTATTGTTTGGGAATCAAGCCCGTCAAGAATAATTCAAGTTTTGATAATTTAATTTGGATTTAACAACTCCCCAGTCTGCTTGTTTATACCGGATCGTCTTTCTTTGTTTAGTATTGATGATGTGAAAATTTTGATTAGAATGGATATGTGGTTTGTCCAACGTTTGGACCATTTGTGGTGTGTGTGGTAGGCAAGAGTCCCCTTTTTCGAAGAAAAAAATGATGTCCCGGTGTGCTGTTTGCCCCCCAGGAAACCCTTTTGCTTTGGTGTAACCCCCCTCCCTTCCCCCAAAACCCTTCCCCTCCGGTGTTTCTTACACCACAACTCTCCCCCTTCCCTTTTAAACCCAGTCCCCAATTGCTAAAACTGCCCAGGTGAATTCCCACCAGAAATGGAGTAGGAGAAGGGGTCTATGGGGAGACTCCCCCTCCCAAAAAAAGGGTTTTTGGACCTCAGGAAGGCCCCCAGAGGCCTCAATGGGACAGCTCCAGCTCACCAATAAGGGGCCTCCGCTGCTAGCAGAATGCTCCTAAAGAAAAAGGCTCAGGTAAACCCCTTGCCAGCAAAAAAAAAATCCTGACCCTTTTCAAAAGTTTAATTTAAAAAGGGGGGATTTTTTGAATGTGGGCAGGGCTCCAGGGCCTCAAGGTGCACTCCAGCTGCCACTACACCCACAGGGTCTAGCTACAGGCAGAATCCCCCTGAACAAAGGCTAGATCCGTCCTTTCCCCATACAAAAAAAAACCTGACCCTGTAAAAAGGGAAGCCTGGGGAAAACTAGTTTCACGGGCAAACAAACCCCCCAAAAATTCCCCCAAGATCCGGAGAGCCTAAAGGTATGGGGCAAACCTTACCCAGGTTTCCCAAACACCTTGTGAAGAAATATTTTGGGGAACGGACCCCAATCAATGGAATGTCGGGGAAATTTGCAAAAAAAGGAAGAACGAACCCTTTATATTCATGTAACCTGTTTGTGAGCTTACAAGAGTTTTGACCAGGAAAATAAACCGATTTCCCCGAGAGGATTTCCAAAATTTAAAACCCCTTAGGAACTTTTGATAATGGACCTAAAGGGGGAGTACATACTTTATGCAGGTATTTCCCTTCCGGCCATCCACCGAACAAAAACTGCAGGGGAAGGCTTTGGGGAATAGGTTGACACAACCCCACACTGCTGATCATTACCTTCCTCCCTAATTCCCAAATAGATATTTGGAAAATGTACTTGAGCTCCCTTCATTTTTGGGGATTTCAATGGGGGGCATACCCCCCCGGGGGACCCCTTGTGCAACCCCGGAAGGTCCTTGGAGCCTTTTTCTTAAAGTGAGCAGTTTTATGAATTGTATCACTCCCACACATTTCCAAATTAAAAAATGGACTTTCCAAATGACTTTTCAAAGGGGGTCACCTTTTTCACAGATGAATTTTACTTGGCAGGTCATGGAAGACTTACATGGAAGCGAGCACTTTCC
>NC_051421.1:25138331-25146616 GCF_015228065.2 Penaeus monodon | reverse complement strand
CCTGCTGACCCTAGCCATATTTGACCAGCCGATTGACTTGACCGGGCCTTGATCAAGCCACCCGTCTAACCAGAATAAAGGACCAAAGAGGTGTGTTGCTAGCTGCAGGGCGCAGCGTGCAGCATCGCTCAACCTCCAGGACTCCTGTCTCCTGGTAATACGGGATGCCACGCACGGTAAAGACACGTGGGAGAGTTCTCCCTGGTCCAAGATGGAATGAACCAGGGGTGGGTGCACCATCCCCTCTCATAGGCCTTGGTGCACCAGGAAGCCATTTTGTTTCATCCCTCACTGGTGACCCCTCCAGTATGGGTAGCCCTCTGGTCCGGCTCACCAGATCATTGGGACCTCAAGCCCCCCCACCGCGGCAAGGCGGCTTCCATTAGGAGGGCCTCGCTGGTTGAGGAATCTTCATCTGGTTTTGAGCTGTTTGTCAGGCTATCCATGGGTCCACTGGGAGGTGGAGATCCTTTGGTAGCTCTGACTTTTGTGAGTTTGGCTTTTCTCACTTCAGATTTTGTCTGTGTATATTTTCTCTTTGCTGACTATACCTGTGTAAGGTCAGCTTGTTCTGGCACTGGCTGCATAGTGTCAGCCAGATTCGGCCAGGGTTGGAGTGGGGAGGGGAGTCCAGTCCAGGGGTGAGGTTGGGGCTGCTTTGGCTCTGTTCAGCTTCCTCCCTTTCAGGACTGCACCAGTCTGGGTCATTGCTGTGACTGCCTTCTCCACCTCCTCACTGGAACTCCCCAAAGCTGTTGCAACTGCAGTGACTACAGCAATAGGAGAGTCGTATTTTCCCTGTCAAAGAGGAGATTATCATCTCATGGGGAGGCTTTTGCAGTGCTCTTTGAACCTTTATTTCTGTGGTCCTTTCTCTGCACTTTTGAAATGGTTGGAAACTCCTTTTTATTGGAGATATCCAGTGTTGGCTGTGGAGGAGCTTCCTTCCTCTTAGGAGGTCGGGAAGCCTTTTCTCTATTGTTCTGTCCCCAGACATGGGTGCCTAGGGGAGCAAGAACAAACCTCTTGTCGCCTGGGGTCTCCTTTTTCCTGGCAGTGCAATCCAGGCTCCAGGCATGATGCTTCTTGACACAGTTGGGACATTTAGCTTTTGTGTCCCTTTGTCCTTCCTTGTGTGCCTTAAAGCACACCTCGGTATTGTGTGCCTTGCTACAGACACCACATTTAGGCTTGGCCTTGCAGCTAGTCTAGTGGTGACCATATCTTTGGCACTTAAAGCACCGAAGTGGCTCAGGCACATAGGATCTTAGGCCAAAGGTGCCCCAGTTACCTTGGTTTCCTGCAGGAAATTCAGGGTAGCTTGGTCTTTGGGCATAATAATCATGCTCTGGTCTTTGGCAACCTGGATTGATAACCAGATTTTTCTCTGCATCTCCAATGCTGTTACCAATTGGTAGGCATTGTCAAAGCCATCAGGTTTAGAGGGAATCTTGAACTGTGAAAAATGGCTAGGGGGTCCAGACTCTCCCTGGGAGTCTGTCTCTGGCCTGGGTCGTTTCAGACTGCCCTATCGGCTTAAATTCTGGGCTGCGGTAGTGGAAGCATCAGCTGTTTCAGCTAGTTCATCTCGGTCAGGGAGGACATCTGAGGGGTATGCAGAGGTCTCCCTGATTTGGGTGCTGGCCTGGAGAGGACAGCACGAGATTCCATCTGCTGGACAATTTCTTTGACAGACATGTTTTTGGCTGTTGTCATGTCCATTTTAACAGCAAGTCTGACAGAGTCAACCTGTGCTCTGGATTTTTGCTTGCCACTAGAAGCCATGTATACCGTAGTTTGGGCCTTGCACGGTTTGTCATCATTTGTCTCTTTGTTTTGTGGGGGGTTTGTGGAAATGTTTATCTTATGGCAAAGTTATTTCAAGCAGTTATTTTCACCCACCACAGAGTCCAACAAGAGGAAGCTGTATGTTAGAACTAATGTCTAACAGCCACAAGGGTGGTGAGGATATACGCAGCCAATGGTCGTTGTATGCCACTCATGGAACCAGTATGAGTGCTAACAGCGCCATGACTGCTTGACCCTAGCCTCCCAAAAGAGACGATTGACCTGACCGGGCCATGATCAGGCCACCCGTCTTGCTAGAATAAGGGACCAAAGAGGTTGTTGCCAGCTGCAGGGTGTACTGATGCACGGCATCACTCAACCGCCAGGACTCCCATCTCCATAGGACACGGGGTGCCACACACGGCAAACACGTGGGTAAGTGTGAACCCCTAGGGAGAGACCAGAGGGGATGCCCTTCCACCTACAAGAGAGGTATCATTGTTTGGAACCCTTCCTTCCTCCCTCTCCAGTGAAACAGCCACCCAAAGGCTGTATCACCTCAGTGAGGAAGCTCTAGTCCTGCACCTCAAAGAGGAGCTTCCAGTGGCAGGACCACGAATGTGAATCTCAGCAAGCAAAAGCAAAAGTTTGGAAAGAAGAGTGGGAAGGTAGAATTGGGATAGAAAATGAATTTTAGGAGAAGAAAAGGGAGCATACAGGGTAAAGCTTGGAGTGATGGTTGTAGTGCGTTCTTTGAAAGAAGGAAAAGGGTGGGGGTGAACCAATACCATGTCCTCGGGCATGCTGGGCTGCCCCTCCGCCACATGAGGCTGCATGGGAGGGTGGCCGGGGAACTCTTGGTGTGTAAGGTGCAAGTATCCTAAGACCTTGAGCGCTTGCCTGCACTGGAAGTCGCATGCTTGTGGCGTTCTCGTGGGAAGTGGGTGAAGGCGCGCGGCCCGGGACCCCGTTATAGCGAACGACTGCAGGATTCTCGGTTAACTGGGGAGGTAGGGATAAAAGTTAACAGTTTAAGCATCGTCTGCAGTGTGCTCTGGGCACGGCCTCCTGGACTGGGACTCCAGTGCTATCCCTTGGATAACCTATGCTGTTGAAGCAGGTTGAAGCTAGGAGGTGGTCACTAATCAGGGGCTGGCCATTCCTGCCTGTGTCAACAGAAGGTATCCCCTTCGTTGGCAGTAGGGATAATGGAGAGGTGGCGGCCATGTCATGATTGGATTAACGCCAATGGCTGTTACTTAGTGTTGGTGAGGTTACAACAGTCACATAGTGTCAGGTGACGAAGTGAAAGTATTTAAAGCGGGGATGTGAGGGCTGTGGCAAAGGGGAGGTTAAACTTTAATTAGGAAATTAAAAGGTCACAAACTAAAGGAAAACAACAAACTATGTTAAAAACAGAAAGAGAGAACCAAAACAAAACAAAAACTGAATGTAACAAGGAATAGTGGAAAGGGAAAGGTGAAAAGAGGGATTAGGAGGTAGCTTCAAAGGATGTGGCAAGCCTAAAAAACTGCATCCACCTTTTCGTCCCATACCAAAGAAAAAAGATCATGGCCTAATCCCAGTCTCCAGCCGGAACGAAAGATGGTGTTGAGTCTATCCAGCCAGTCGGTATGCCAAGTACGGAGTGTGTCGGTCAGTTTACAGACCAACCTATGCCACTCGATGTTCAGAGGAAGCAGAGAAGTGTTCAGATGTAATAAATCGATCCCAATCTATCATATAGATCCATCTGAGTGCTTTATTCTAAACAAACTGAAGTTTGCGTTTGTTAGTGTATGCTGTTTGTGTGATGTGTGTATGATGTGTGGTGTGTATGTGAGGAGAGGTTTTTCAGTGTTTTGTTTTTGTGGTATGGGGCCACACTTTTAAGTCGATAAAGCAAATGTAATTTTTTCCTCGCCAAGGCGGCCTTTGCATTGATATGCAAATGAAATCGAAAGTAGGTATCAAAGGTTAAACCAAGGATGGTACAAGAGGATCTGATTTATAGAGGTGCTTATAGTCTGTCGAAGGTGTTGAGGTAAATATCCTAAGGAGGAAGTTTTCGTGGTCTTACAAAGAGAACTTTTGTTTTTGTTGCATTAGCCTTGATACGCCATTTATGCACCCCATCTCGAGACGGTGTCTAATTCGTCAATAACGCGCTAAACGACACCTAAAAGCGCATTGTGTCGAGGTAAGTGTAATCAGAAGTGGAAAGTTAAATTTAGTGCTCAGCTTGAACTTGTACGTATCAAAGACTAGCTCAACATCTTTTGTGACAAGTACAGTCATCAGCATAGAGGATAGTGAGTGAGTCAGTGTGTGTTGTGTCTGGGAGGTCGTTTGTGTATAATGTATAGTGTTGAGCTGAGAATGCTTCCCTGAGTTACTCCAGCGTGCATTGAAAGTGTGCCTGAAGCTTTTTTTAAGAATTTAAATTTTAATCTGTAGTCATCAAGAAAACTGCAGAGCAACTTTTTAATCAGAGGTGGAAAGTTAAATTTGAACTTGTACATACCAAAGGCTAGCTCAACATCTTTTGTGACAAGAACAGTCTTTAGTCGTCGTGTTTAAGATTTTAAAAAAATAAATAAATAAAATGCCTAATGTCTCGAGTAGACTAATAAGGAAGTAATTCTTTGGGTCAGTCAGGGCCACTGCAGCAGTCTTAAAAGGAGAGGGAAAATAGCCGGTAGCGAGAGAGGCGTTGTAAAGGTCAGTCTAAGCTTGTATAAGGTTGTCAGGAAGGTGAATAAGAGCGTCGCATTCGGTCTGTGAGGAGCCAGGAGCCTTACAAGGAAACCTCTTTATTTTTTCTTTTAATTCCTCACATAAGATGGGGGCTGTGAATTCGCAGGAGTTGTCCAACCTATCCAGTCAGATAATTGGCTCTTGGTTAGTTTCTACCCTGTTCTCTTGACTCTAGGTATCAATTTCTTGAGTTCTGTGAGTGAACAGGGGATGAGGAGGCCCAGTGTTCTTCAAAAATTTTGATAACATCCATGGGATCTGAAACTTTTACGTTACTGTGAATGAGGTGGGAGAAGGGGTGTAGTTACTACCTTTAAGTTGTCGAATTTTTTTGCAAACTCTTTTACATTCTACTTTTTTAAAACTAAATCTGTCCAATATTTTTGTCTGTTGTTATCAAGACTATTGATGATGTGTCTTCTTAGAATAGATAAGTCCCATCGAACATGATTTAATGTTTAAATTTTGAGTAAAATGACTTTGAAAACGGGTCAGGTGACGTTTTGTCCTCTCAGATGTCTGAAGTGATATGCAAGTTTTATACTGAGACCTGGGGATGGTGCTCAGCATAGTTGAGGCAATGGAGGTAAAGATGTAATTCCAATGACCATCTATTGTTTGGGAATCAAGCCCGTCAAGAATAAATTCAAAGTTTTGATAATTTAATTTGGATTTAAACAACTCCCAGTCTGCTTGTTTATACCGGATCATCTTTCTTTGTTTAGTATTGATGATGTGGAAATTTTGATTAGAATGGATATGTGGTTTGAACCAACGTTTGGACCGGTTTGTAGGTGTGTGTGGTAGGCAAGAGCTGCCCTGTTCCTGAAGACAAAATGATGTGCCTGTGTGCTGTTTGCACACCCAGGTAAATCCTTTGCTTTGGATGTAACCCATCCTCCTTCCCACCAACCCTTGCCCTCCGGTGCTTCTTACACCACACACTCTGCCACTTCCTTTAAACCTCAGTCCCCAATTGCTGAAACTGCCTCTGGTGAATTCCACCAGAAATGGAGTAGGAGTGAAGGGTCTATTGAGGAGACTCCTCCTCCCAAAATAAGGTCTTTGGAGCCATCAGGTAAGGCTCCAGAGGCCTCAATGGTGACAGCTCCAGCTGCACCACATCCACAGGGGCCTCCGCTGCTAGGCAGAATGCTCCTGAAGCAAAGGCTCAGGTACACCCCTTGCCCAAGCAAAGAAATCCTGAGCCTGTTCAAAAGATTCATTTCAAAGTGGGATCTTTGGAGATGTCAGGCAGGGCTCCAGAGGCCTCAACGGTGACAGCTCCAGCTGCCACTACATCCACAGGGGTCTCAGCTACTAGGCAGAATGCCCCTGAAGCAAAGGCTCAGATCCGTCCTTTGCCCATACAAACAAAACCTGAGCCTGTCAAAAGGAAGCCTGTGGAAACTAGTTTCACGGGCAAACAACCCCTCAAAAGATTCTCCCAAGATCCTGGAGAGCCTAAAGGTATGGGGCAAACCTTGACCACAGGTTGCCAAGCACCTTGTGAAGAAGTAGTTTGGAGAACTGGATACCCTAATCCAATGGAACTGTCAGGGAATTCATGCAAAATAGGAAGAACTGCAACATCTGATAGCTTCATGTAACCTAGTTTGTGTATGCTTACAAGAGATTATGACCAGGAAAATAATCCGATTTCCCTGAGAGGATTCCAAATTAAAGCCCATTATGGAACTTTTGATAATGGACCTCATGGAGGAGTAGCAGTACTGTTATGTCAGGATATTCCCTTCCAGGCCATCCACCTGCAGACAACACTGCAGGTGAAGGCTGTGAGAATAGGCTTGACACAACCTTACACTGCTGCATCTATCTACCTTCCTCCACATAATCTCAACATAGATCATTTGGAAGATGTACTTGAGCATCCATTCTACTTTTGGGAGATTTCAATGGTCGGCATCACCTCTGGGGAGACACCTTGTGCAACCCTCGAGGAAGGTCCTTGGAGTCCTTGTTCTTAAGAGTAGATGCAGTTTTACTGAATAGTATCACTCCCACACATTTCCAAATTAAAACTGAGACATTCTCCAATATAGACTTTTCAATAGGCTCACCTTTTTCACAGATGAATTTCACTTGGCAGGTCATGGAAGACTTACATGGAAGCGAGCACTTTCCAATACTTTTGCAGGAGGCGAATGGTATTACAGCCAATGGAGTGCATAGATGGCGACTTGAACATGCGGACTGGAATCTTTTTAGATCAACTGCAGTATTGCAAGGATCAGTGAATGATTTCCAATGTGTTCAAGATGCTGTTAATCACTTCACATCACGAATTCACCTTGCAGCAGAAGCTTCCATTCCCAAAAATAGCGGATATTACCGTCGACCTCCAGTACCATCATGGTCTGATGAATGCCAACAAGCTGTCAGAGCAAGGAAAGCTGCATTAAGGCAGTTGAAACAATGCCCCAGCGATGTAACCTTAATCCTTTACAAAAAGACCCAAGCCAAGGCCAGACGAGTGCTAAAGGAGGCTAGACAGACATCATGGAAACAGTATGTCTCCTTGATTAAGTCTCCCCCCTAACGGAAGTCGCCTTGCCGCGGTGGGGGGGCTTGAGGTCCCAATGATCTGGTGAGCTGGACCAGAGGACTACCCATACTGGAGGGGTCACCAGTGAGGGATGAGACAAAATGGCTTCCTGGTGCACCAAGGCCTATGAGAGGGGATGGTGTACCCACCCCTGGTTCATTTCATCTTGGACCAGGGAGAACTCTCCCACGTGTGTTTGCCGTGCGTGGCATCCTGCATTACCAGGAGACAAGAGTCCTGGAGGTTGAGCGATGCTGCACGCTGCGCCCTGCAGCTAGCAACACACCTCCTTTATTCTGGTTAGACATGTGGCTTGATCAAGGCCCGGTCAAGTCAATCGGCTGGTCAAATATGGCTAGGGTCAAGCAGGCACTATTCAGTCGGTAGAGCATAGGTCCCGCGACTGCCATCAGTACTGTAATAGTGGCTGCGTATATTTCCTCATTACCCATGTGGCTGTTGGGAGATTTAGAGCCCCTCGTTGGACTCCATGGTGGGTGGAGGGGGGTGAGGAAATGAAGAATTCAATTTGTATGAGTACTACAAATTTACAAAGATCTAGCTCTCTCCCTGACGACCTACGCAATCCCTCGACCATTCCCTCTGGAACATCACACGTCACTCTGGAACCTTTCCAGCTTCCAAAGGGCAAGAATGGGAATCGTAATGGTTCCCAGGCTCCCAAACCAAGTAAGAAGGGGAAAAGTCCTCCTTAGTCCACTAAGGAAATCGTACCTGGTAAATATGAAAGCATTTCATATAGTAAGTACCTAGTAGTGAAGACCATTGATAGTGTATCAATCATAGATCTTGACATTTTCGAAGTACATCGGAAAATAGTTGAAGTATGTCAACGTGATCCTCACATCACCCCACAGCCTGATAGTTTAGGTTTCGTCACCAGACGAGAGTCACCGTCTGCGTGCGATATGCAACATTCCTGGGGCTCAAGTTTCATGTTCTCCTCAGAAAACCCTCAATCAGTGTAAGGGAATTGTCTTTCCCCGAGACCTGATGAGGTATTCTGAGGAGAAACTGTTAGAGGAGCTAGAGAATTTTAATGTAGTGGCAGTAAAACGTTTTAAGAAGAAAGTTGATGGTTTGGAACAGTCGACACCAGCTCTTCTTTTAAGTTTTAACACATTAGTCTTTCCAGAATCAGTTAAGTTAGCAT
>NC_051421.1:25115366-25132866 GCF_015228065.2 Penaeus monodon | reverse complement strand
ATCGCAGGCCAGATGCATGATTAGATAACTCAAGAAAATATAAAGAGAAAAGGACCTATCAACACCTACCCGATGTAGATGAGAGTTCTGCAGGTATTATTCTGCTCTCATAGTGATCTCGGAACGTGAGGCTGTCGGGCTTTTGTAATAACTGCCGCGCCTTTAGTTCCGGCATTTCCCGCAGATATAGGCTTACCACAAAATGAGTTTATATCTCTCGCCATCCAGTTTTATCGACATGAGATCTATCTCTAAGATATATTACAAGTAAGGCCTACGTTCATGTTTGTTTTTGTAGCGTTCTTCCAGTGTAGCGTTCACAACTTCAAATAGAATTTAGCGGTCATTCGAGTTGATCATATTTTTCTTGCACATTTGATTTTTTTAACAATGCACAATATCAGACGATTTGCATGTTAAGCACCCACACTCATATACATAAACTGATATTAGTATGAGCTAAGAACTAATTATATCATGTAAATGACAGTGAACATGAAGAGGGGTACTCCTCATGGAAATGAAAAGAAAGATGGACAATCGATTAACTTGGGTGTGCAAACACGAGTGTGTAAGCCGGAAATTATATTGTGAATGAACTATCGCTTACAAAAGCTCTCAACCTACCAGTGAAAATGTTTCAATGTGCACGTCAAATGCGATATTGAACTGAAGAATTTTTATTTTCTTAATCTAAACTGACTGAACCTGAATCTACTGTTGCAATTGACGTGTGAGACTTGTTGAGAAGTGTCAGTCAGAAGATGCCAAAGCCGAGAGTTTTGTCAGCAAATGCACACATTTGGACATAGCTAAACTTGGAAATTTTGCTGGGAATAATCTACAAAGCGCGTGATACAAGGAGACTCGTTTGTTTCTTCTCTTACAAGGGGCATCTTCAGTGGTGTTTCGCATTACCTGATAGTTATATTTATAGTCGGTTGATATAAAACAGAATAGATTCAAATTTTAAAGGGTATTACTGATATTCTTCAAATTTCGAGCCTACTTGTCAGATATGATTGTAATGTATAAATGTCCATAGTTTCTTCTTGATATCAAGCATTTATCTGTCTTTTCCAAGGACAAAGAAAAAGAAAAATGCTAGAGATTTTTTTTTCTCCCTTTATTGACATTATTATTGTTGGTATTATCATTATTTTAGCTTAATGCCCTGTCAGTAGTGATGGTTACATGCATCCGAGTGTGTATTCTTAAGGATATAGTTGTTGTATACATGTACTTTCATTATTTTTCGATTTTTGTCCATTAGACTACCACAGCTGTTCACCCTTCTCCTGAGCCGACCATTCACACATCGATGCCAAGACCTTTAGCCGAACCAGCTACGGAACCAAACCCGCCAGTTCTCTGTGAGCTGCTGCCGTAGCCTGTGGTGCTCTTTATGCTTCCAGAAATACTTCCGTCGCTCCTATTTACATCTGCCTCTACCACTCATGCTATTCTAATAAGCACAAATACTGTGACTACTGTTGCAGTAACGATTTTTTTTTATATATATATACAAATATTGCACTGCTACTTCACCTGTAGTACCGCTGCCACGTCAGATTCCACGATCGATGCTTTAGGAATATGGTTTTATCACTTCTGCACCAATACAGAATTTAGCAACGGCTCTCCTGTCCTCGGATATTATTTAGTTTTGTCAAATTGTTCACGTTAAAGTTGTTTTACTATATAATATTACATAAACCTCTTCATTTCCCTTATCCATATTAAGAAAAACAAACACTTGTTCCGTATTCGAAAGCTTCCTTGTGCCATGTGTAAAATTTTTATCTCTTTTCCTATTTGTTAAACGCTCAAGGGTGTTCAAGCCTTATTATAAGCCTACCTGTCGCGGGTGCGTCCATTATTAGGTCAGAACGTCATATTGTATGTTTATCATATGGCTAGTCAATAAACTGATGATATAATGTACCTTGTTGCATTTTGTTATCCAACAGTGACAAACTACCAGAGAGGATTAGTCTAACAGAAAGAAAGGGATCCGGAAAGTCAAGTGGACTGAAGGTCATGTGGAAGAGTGATTTTGATTACAGTTATGATCACAATGTCACTGATTCGACAAGTGCATTATATATATATATATATATATATATATATATATATATATATATATATATATATATATATATATATATATATATATATATACATATATATATACATATATATATATATATATATATATATAATATATATATAAATATATATACGTATATATACATATATATATATATATATATATATATATATATATATATATATATATAAAGAAAGGGATCCGGAAAGTCAAGTGGACTGAAGGTCATGTGGAAGAGTGATTTTGATTACAGTTATGATCACAATGTCACTGATTCGACAAGTGCATTATATATATATATATATATATATATATATATATATATATATATATATATATATATATATATATATATATATACATATATATATATATATATATATATATATATATATATAAGATATATATATATATATATATATATATATATATATATATATATATATATATGTATCTCTCTCTCTCTCTCTCTCTCTCTCTCTCTCTCTCTCTCTCTCTCTCTCTCTCTCTCTCTCTCTCCACACACACACACACACACACACACACACACACACACACACACACACACACACACACACACACACACACACACACACACACACACACACACACACACACACACGAAGATAAGTGTACCAAAGAGAACACAGCCAATTAAAGGAAATTTCTAGCCAAAATCTACACTACCTCTATGCACATTTACTTTTATACTCACGCTGTAGTATTATTCCGCCTTACACGAAACAACGACGGTAACCTGGCATTGTGCCACGTGGATCTGAAAGAAAATTAAATCCAGGGCCATCCACAAACTTACATCTGCTTATGTCAGCGGATGGTTGTCATCCGCATCTGTTTGACTTTCTAGAAGAGAGCTTGTTATGTGATCGAAGTGGACTTCCACATTTTTTTGTCGTCCATATGGACCGTGATTCAAAAATTTAAAACCAAGAACTTCTAAGAGATACCCAAAGGTATTTCCCATAGAATTGGCAATCCAGGTATTGCAGTATAGTATTTTCAATTGTTGATATACAAATTCAAAAGTAACTAATAAGATAAACTTCGACAAATGCTGAAATAAACATATCAAGGAGTAGAGCGTAAAATAAACAATTCTGCCTGAAAATCCGTCGGGACTCATGGGACTCACTTTCTATGGTTTTCTCCAATAAATTTGGGGCAGTCGTACTGATGCAGAGAGAAAAGGGAAAAGAAGAACAAGAATTGAGAAGATGAAGCACACGAGAACTTTATATGAAGCAACATCTCTGCTACATCATGGGAGGCATACACAAAACGGCTTACCCTCCTTTAACATTATTTCACTATTTTTTGTACAAACCCGTTATTCCACATGCATGGAGTATTGTAGCAGCAGATCTGCAACCTAAAAGTTACGTATTTCCCCGGTTGGGTCACACCAGGTCCACAGCCATGTCCTCGCTCATTGGGCAGTGGGCTCCCCTCGTTCCCTGCGCTGTTACAGGGCCCCATTATTTAAACAGGGGAAATTGGGAAAGGGGGTTTCAGACGACAGAATTGGGGGCACCCAAAATTTCGAGACAGGACTGATGATTGATTTTTTAAAAAATTATCTCCCTTTTCAACAGCTAATCATTAGCGGCGTCCCCTGTTAAATAGAAATTTTAAAACTTTTTAAAACTTTAAAAACTATAAATAAATATCTTACAAATAACATTAAATATATCAAAATTAAAGTGTATAAAATTATTGCATAAATTTTATGTATGATTAGATTTTATTGTGCGTTGTGCATCCCAAGATAGATGTGAAAGAACCTGCAAAGTACTAAGTGCTTTTGTAGATTCACTTTAAATTTTGATGGAGGCACCCATGTAAGCTTGAGTCAAAATTAGCCCCAAAGTATTTCACCCCCTGGAAAAATTTTGGCAGTGGGTTTGCCCCAAAATAGGGGAAAAGGGTGGAATTTTCCTCGTTTGTGGAATGTAAACAGGGGTTACTGGGGGAAATTTTGAACCCATTATGTTGCCCATAACAACCAAATTTTTTGCAGTCCCCCTGTGTCCGACACCTGTAAGCTTCCCCTAGCAAACGTTAAAGTACCACATCGATTACAAAACGGGCCTTGGAACAACCTTTACAATGTCATTTATAGCATGCCCAAACAGGGTCAACAAACACACTCCCTTGGGGGACCCCTTCCGCTAAATTTCCAGGTTAGAGAAACTTTTTTCCCACCCAACTCAAAATTCCCTTTTAGCAAGAATTTTGATAGTGGGAAATGCTCCTCTTAAACCAATTTCATATAGCTTCAAGAGTAGCCATGTTTCCCAAAGGGTTTTAAAGCCTTTTAAGGGGAAAGAAAACGCTAACATGTGATGTCGCTGTAAAAGGGAAATTCGTATACTTTTTCCATCCTTACAAGTGCATCTTGTCGATTCAATCTTCAACCCCCTATTGATATGGGTCAGCCATTTTTTTTTTTAGCATCATGTAAACCTGAAATTTCCTTTTTTCCATCAGCTTGCAGATGCGCGGGTGGGGAAAAATTAGTCCAAAATTTTCCCGGGTTGGGAAGCTCCTTGCCGGGTTTAGGGACATGCGTTTGATTTTTTAAAATGATCTGCCGCATCCCACTAAGGTCTCAGCGGCGAATCCTTGTAAATAGAAATTTAAATTTTAAAATTTTAAAAAATCTATAAATAATATTTTACAAAAAACATAAATATTTTTAAAATCAAGCATAAATATTGCTCTAAGTGTATAAAATTATTGCATAAATATTATGTATGATTAGATTTGTTCAAAATTTTAGTTCCCTAAGGAAACTAATGACCCTCTATATCCAATCCTCCCCCAAAAAAATTTTTCGTGTATGGGGGGAGACAAGTCATACTTTTGGGGGCTGAAAAGTTGCACATCTTTCCCCACTAAGTGCGATCTTAATGGCTCTGCATCCCTCCAAAGTGCTTAACTTTTAGCCTCAATTCCCATGAGTCTCTTGTGTCCCGATTTTTAGTCTTTTAATACAATTTCCCAAATTTTGGTTAGGGGGGAGCTATCCCCAAACGCCAAGGGTATCTCAATCTCTCGCAGTTTTTTTTGGGGGGATCCTTTCATTGTTCCTTCCATTTTTTGCAAAGGCAACTCCTTACTGGGTTTCGGGGGTGGTGGGAAGGAAAAGAGCTCACGGGGCTGCCAGCAGTCCCTTGGCCTTCTGATCACTCGCTCATTCCCACTGATCCCCAACATGGCTGCACCAAACACAGAGTTATTTTTTTTCTTGTTGACATCAGTGCAAGCCAATCTTGCCCTCATCATATGGATTGATGATTTAAGCTTTTATGCTTGAAAGGCACACGAGAGCAAAATATATCAAAATAGAAGGTTTCGTAAAAATCTCTAGTCATTTAAACTGCTGAAGGATGGTTTGAAACTCTGCAGTAAAGATCAAGGCTGCTAGAAAAAGACTGCCAGAGGCAGTTTCCTTCTGCTCACTCTGAAAAAGCCCACACCTTTTTTCAGATTTCGAACCATCTGTATATATTGCCCTGACCCTTGGTACTTAGAATATGCTGAAAAAATTTCTCTCTAAATTCGCTCCGTCTCTCCCTTTTCCCCAATTTCCCGGCCAAAATCGGGCCGACTTGATTGCCCCAAGGGGAATTGGGGAATTCCAACCCCAATCCTTATGAGCCCAAAAATAAGATCTTCCAAAAGTTTCCTATTCCCTACCATAGGATCGGCTTCCCTCAAGGGTTGGAAACCAATCTGGTTGGGAGATCCTAAAATCCTTTTGTAGTTGTGTAATAAATGGGGTTCATGAGCCCCGGTGTAATAAAAAAGATGGTTTTTCCACTCTCGCATACAGGGATTCCCAGGTGAAGACCGAAACCCAGTACAGATTTGGACTTCTTTATGACCGAGTCCAACACCAAAAACAGTGGAGTTGCGAATATAAAACCTCACCCATAATCAATTTACTACGAATAACGCTGGTAACCCGCAAAGCGTTGTCGTCCCCAACCCCAAGATAGATTGAAAAAAACCCCAAAAAATACAAACGTTTGTAGCTTCCCTTTTTAACTGTTGATGTGGGCCCCCATGTAAGTCTTGAGTAAAAAATTAGCCCCAAAGTACTTCCCTCTTGGACAAATTTGCATGGTTTGTTTCCAAAATAGAGGGAAGGGGGGAATTTTTTCCTCTTTTGTGGAATGATAGCCCATGGTCTTGTTTTGGAAAAAATTTTGAACCTTATTTGCCACGAAAACCCGTTTATTGCAGCCTACATGTGCCCTTTGCAAATCCTGTAAGCTTCCTCCTGAGCAGTACGTGTAAAGTCCCCACATACGATTCATGAGACAAAAATTGGAAAAAACTTTTACATGTCATTTATAGAAAGGGCAAAAAGGTCCCCTTTAAAACAACCCTTTTTGGGCCCCCTTCCACTGGTCTTCCGGTTAGAGAAAACTTTTTCTCACCCAAACTCAAAAATTTCCCTGTCAGAAAGGAACTTTGTATGAAGGAGGTAATGCCCCTTTTAAACCATGTCATACAGTCATGAGTACCCCTGCTTCCAATCGTTCGTAACCCTTTTTTCAAGGTCAAAGAAGACGCTATCATGTGACGTCGCTGTGCGAAGGGAAATTTGATGCAATTTCCTCCTCACTAGGCATCTTGGGCGTCTCAATTTTTTAAAGCCATATTGATATGGGGGTCAATACGTTTTTCCTTTTTTTTAGCGCTATGTCAAACCCCGAAGTTTTCCCTTTTTTTTCCATCAGTTGCGATGCAGTGGGGAAGAAATTGGTCGTAATTTCCGGTGTGGAAGATTTTTGCCAGGTTTAGGAAAGGGAAGATTTAGCTTTTTCCATTGGATGGCACTGTACCCTCCCCATAGATCCTATTTAAAAGGCCCAAAAAAACTTCTGGGGAGCTCTCTGGTAATTTTGATTATTTGGTTGGGAAAATCGCACTTCCGGGGCGTCTTCGGCGAGCTGCAAGCAGAGTCCATCTCCTTGAAAAAATGGAAGTTTTATGGAAATTTTTGCGCAGTCCTTACGAGAACGACACTGGGTGTTTTTTCCTGTTCACCCCAAGAGTGGGGAATCGAGCGTGTAAATGCCCAGAGATTCTTTCCATGGATTTAGCTAGCTATTAGCAAATCTTTTTTTTTTTGTGATGTTTGCCTCATCTTCAAGCGTTGTGATATGGATGTGTCTTCCCACATCTTCACACCTTTTCCCCCAAAACCCTGCTAAAGGGGGTCCCAGAGTTAAACGGGAGCCTACTGCTCCCCGCGTCCGCTAGCCCCCTTTAGCACATGCCTGGCCCTTTGGTCGGGTCTTTTTGTAACTGATCAAGGGGTTTCAATTAGGGGGTCGTTTCAAAGCCTTAATGCAGCTTTCTTGCTCTGACGCTTTTTGGGATTATAGCCCCCATGGACTGGAGGTCGATGGTACTGTCCGTTCTTTTGGAATGGATGCTTCTGCTGAAGGTGAATTCGTGAGTGAAGTGATTAAAAGCATCTTGAAAACACGGAAAACATTTAAAAGATTCTGCAATACGCAGTTGATCTAAAAAAATTCCCGTCTGCAGTTCAGGGCACCATCTCTGCACTCCCTTGACTGGAATACCATCACCCTCCAAAAAATTGGAAAGTGCTCGCTTCCATGTAATCTTCAATGTCCCCGCCAGTGAAGTTCAACTGTGAATCAGGTGGGCCAATTTATGGTCTATATTGGGGGGGAAAGTCCCAGTTTTAATTTTGGAATGTGTGGGTGTCCTTTCAGTAAAAAAGCTCTACTTTAAAACAGGACTCAAGGCCCTTCCTGAGGGTTGCACAAAATGTCTCCCCCAAGGTGATGCCGCCATTAAAACCCCCAAAAGTAAAAAAATGGTGTGGTAACTGCCCAAATAGATTTTCCCAAAACATTTTGTGAGATTATGTGGAGGAAAAATAGATGGATGCAACATTAAAGGGCGGTCGCCCATTCTCACAGCCTTCACCGCATGTTTTTTGCAGGGGATGCCGGGAAAGGAAATATCTGACGTACCATTACTGCTACTCCCCCCATGAGGGCCATTATCAAAGGGCCATAATGGGCCCTGAATTTAAATCCCTCAGGGGAAAGGACTTTTCCCTGGGCATAATCTTTGTTCTACACAAACTGGATATATGAAGCATCGGGTTTGCATTTTTTCCCCCTTTTACGAGTTCCTGACAGTTCCATTTAATTAGGGTTTTCCCGTTTTTTTATATTTTTTCTCATAAAGTGTTTTTTGGGAGCACCCGTGGGCAGTTTGCCCCCCACCTTTAGGCTGTTCTTTCCGATCCGGGTAGTACCTTTTTTAACGTTTTTACCTTGGGAAATATTTCCACAGGTTCCCCCTTGGGAAAGGTTCAGGATTTCTTTGCCCGGAAAGAACAACCCCCAAACCTTCCAACAAAAAACCACCCCCATTTTCACATCACACAACCCCCCCTCAAAACTCCACCACTTCAGGGGCTTTGCTAAAAGGGCCCCCCTTTTTTGGGAGCGGAGGCCCCATTGGGCCTGGGAAACCTTTTAAATGATGGGTCAAAGCTCTAGCCCCTCCTCCTACCCGTTTTGGTGGAGCAACTACCAGAGGCCCTGAGCAATTTGGGACTAAGGTTTAAAGGGTGGCAGAGTTGTTTTGTTAAACTTGGGAGGGCAGGGGTGGGGGGAAAGGGATGGGGGTAGAACAGAAGCAAGGACCCACCGGCTTGCAAAAAGTACACGGCACCGCTTTGCCTCTGGAAAATAACTTTTTCCTTTCTCCTTTTACCAATACTTCCTTTTCAAATATGAACCCTTTTTCATTTCTGTGAAGAAGCTTTTTGAGCTTCTTTGCTGGTAACGCTTTGGCTTGGGAAATTGTACTCCTTGAGACCTGTTGTATCCACTTTACACATACTTTGGTTGTCCATTTTCTTTAAAAACGGCAAGAGTTTGGGTCCATGCCCATAACCCTGGGAGTGGAAGACCGCAAGGGGGGGTAAAAGCTTTTCCTTAGGGGGACCATGTAACTTCTGATTGGAAGACTAATGTGTTAAAAGTTAGAAAAAAGAGCTGGTGTCGCTGTTCCCCCCCATCAAAATTTCTTCTTTAAAAAAAGTTTTTACTGCCACACATTTAAAATTCTCTAGCTCCTCTAACAGTTTCTCCCCAGAAACCCCATCAGGGCTCGGGAAAAAAATTCCCTTACCTGATTGAGGGGTTTTTTGGGGGAAATAAAATTTAGCCCCAGGAATTTTCTATCGCCGCAGACGGGGACTCTGTCTTGACGAAAACCCAAAAATATCAGGCTGTGGGGTGATGTGAGGATCACGTTTTACATCTTTTAACTATTTTTTCCATGTACTTCGAAAATGTCAGATTTTGATTGATACACTATCAATGTCTTCACTACTAGGTACTTACTATAGAAATTTCTATTACCGGTACGATTTCCCTTTGGGACTAAGGGGACTTTTCCCCTTTTATTGGGTTTGGGCCTGGGAACAAATTTCGATTCCCCTTCTTTTCCCCTTTTGGGAAACTGGAAGGTTCCCAAATGACGTGGAGTTCCAGGGAAGGTCGAGGGGTTGCGTGGTCGTCAGGGGGAGAGCTAACTTTTAAATTTGTATATCATACAAATTGAATTCTTCATTTTTCCCCACCCCCCCCCACCCCCCATGGGGTCCACGAGGGGTCTAAATCTCCCAAAAGCCACATGGGGAATGAGGAAAGGCCCTATTACAGTATGATGGCAGTCCGGGACCTATGCTCTACCGTGAAAAAGTGCCTGCTGACCCTACCCTTTTGACCCCCGATTGTTGACCGGGGTTGATCAAACCACATGTCTAACCCAAAAAAAGGGGGTGTGTTGCTAGCTGCAGGGCGCAGCTGCAGCATCGCCACCCCCAGGATCTTGTCTCCCGGAATGCAGGGTGCCACGCCGGCAAAAAAACGTGGGAGAGTTCTCCCCGGTCCAGATGAAAAGAACCCGGGGGGGTACACCATCCCCTCCATAGGGTTTGGTGCACCAGGGAAACCATTTTGTCTCATCCCCCTGGTTTCCCCTCCCGTATGGGTATCCTCTGGGCCAGCTCACCCGTCATTGGGGGCCCAAACCCCCCCACCGCGGCAAGGGGTTCCCTTTGGGGAGGCTTAAAACAAGGAGACTACGTTTTTCCCTGTTCTGTCTGCCTCCTTTACACTCGTTGGCCTGGCTTGGGTCTTTTTGTAAAGGATTAAGGTTAATCGCTGGGGCCCTTTTTTCACTGCCTTAATGCAGTTTCCCTTTCTCTGACGCTTGTTGGCTTCATCAGACCATATGTACTGGGGGTCGACGGTAATATCCGCTATTTTTGGGGGGAAGCTTCTGCTGCAAGGTGAATTCGTGATTGAAGTGATTAACACTCTTGAACACATTAGAAATCATTCACAGATCCTGGCAAAAAAGTTTTCTAAAAAATTCCAGTCCGCATGTTCAAGTCCCATCTATGCACTCCCTTTGGGGTATTTCCCTTCGCCTCCCGCAAAAATATTGGGAAAATGCTCGTTCCATTAAGTCTTCCGACCTGCAAGGAAATTCATCTTTTAAAAGGTGAGCCATTGAAAAGTCTATTTGGGGAATGTCTCAGTTTTAATTTGGAAATGTGTGGGGGTGATACAATTTAGTAAAACTGCATCTACTCTTAAGAACAAGGACTCCAAGGACCTTCCTCGAGGGTTGCACAAGGTGTCTCCCCAGAGGTGATGCCGACCATTGAAATCTCCCAAAAGTAGAATGGATGCTCAAGTACATCTTCCAAATGATCTATGTTGAGATTATGTGAGGAAGGTAGATAGATGCAGCAGTGTAAGGTTGTGTCAAGCCTATTCTCACAGCCTTCACCTGCAGTGTTGTCTGCAGGTGGATGGCCTGGAAGGGAATATCCTGACATATCAGTACTGCTACTCCTCCATGAGGTCCATTATCAAAAGTTCCCATAATGGGCTTTAATTTGAATCCTCTCAGGGAAATCGGATGATTTTCCTGGTCATAATCTCTTGTAAGCATACACAAACTAGGTTACATGAAGCTATCAGATGTTGCAGTTCTTCCTATTTTGCATGAATTCCCTGACAGTTCCATTGGATTAGGGTATCCAGTTCTCCAAACTACTTCTTCACAAGGTGCTTGGCAACCTGTGGTCAAGGTTTGCCCCATACCTTTAGGCTCTCCAGGATCTTGGGAGAATCTTTTGAGGGGTTGTTTGCCCGTGAAACTAGTTTCCACAGGCTTCCTTTTGACAGGCTCAGGTTTTGTTTGTATGGGCAAAGGACGGATCTGAGCCTTTGCTTCAGGGGCATTCTGCCTAGTAGCTGAGACCCCTGTGGATGTAGTGGCAGCTGGAGCTGTCACCGTTGAGGCCTCTGGAGCCCTGCCTGACATCTCCAAAGATCCCACTTTGAAATTAATCTTTTGAACAGGCTCAGGATTTCTTTGCCTGGGCAAAGGGGCGTACCTGAGCCTTTGCTTCAGGGGCATTCTGTCTAGCAGTGGAGGCCCCTGTGGAGGTGTTACCATTGAGGCCTCTGGAGCCTTACCTGATGGCTCCAAAGACCTTATTTTGGGAGGAGGAGTCTCCTCAATAGACCCTTCACTCCTACTCCATTTCTGGTGGAATTCACCAGAGGCAGTTTCAGCAATTGGGGACTGAGGTTTAAAGGAAGTGGCAGAGTGTGTGGTGTAAGAAGCACCGGAGGGCAAGGGTTGGTGGGAAGGAGGATGGGTTACAACCAAAGCAAAGGATTTACCTGGTGTGCAAACAGCACACAGGCACATCATTTTTGCTCAGGAACAGGGCAGCTCTTGCCTACCAACACACCTACAAACTGGTCCAAACGTTGGATCAAAACCCACATATCCATTCTAATAAAAATTTTTCACATCATCAATACTAAACAAAGAAAGACGATCCGGTATAAACAAGAAGACTGGGAGTTGTTTAAATCCAAATTAATTATCAAAACTTTAAATTTTATTCTTGACGGGCTTGATTCCCAAACAATAGATGGTCATTGGAATTACTCTTACCTCCTTTGCCTAAAACTATGCTGAGCACCATCCCCAGGTCTCAGTATAAAATTTGGGCATATCACTTCAGCCATCTGAGAGGCCAAAACGTCCTGCCCCGTTTTCAAAGTCATTTTACTCAAAATCTAAACATTAAATCATTTTTCGATGGGACTTATCTTTTCTAAAAAGGGACACGTCATCAATAGTCTTGATAACAACAGACAAAAATATTGGACAGATTTAGTTAAAAAAGTAGAATGTAAAAGAGTTGCAAAAAAAATTCGACAACTTAAAGGTAGTAACTACACCCTTCTCCCACCTCATTCCCCAGAAACGAAAAGTTTCAGATCCCATGGATGTTATCAAATTTTTGAAGAACACTGGGCCTTCCTCATCCCCTGTTCACTCACAGAACTCAAGAAATTGATACCTAGAGTAAGAGAACAGGGTAAAAAACTAACCAAGAGCCAATTATCTGATGGATAGGTTGGACAACTCCTGCATTCACAGCCCCATCTTATGTGGGAATTAAAAGAAAAAATAAAGAGGGTTTTCCCTTTTAAGGCTCCTGGCTCCTCACAGACCGAATGCACGCTCTTATTCACCTCCTGACAAAACCCTTTTACAAGCTTAGACTGACCTTTACAACGCCTCTCTCGCTACCGGCTATTTTTCCCTCTCCTTTAAGGGCTGCTGCAGTGGCCCTGACTGACCCAAAGAGTTACTTCCTTATTAGTCTACTCGAGACATTAGGCATTTTATTTTATTTTTTTTAATCTTAAACACGACGACTAAAGACTGTTCTTGTCACAAAAGATGTTGAGCTAGCCTTTGATATGTACAAGTCAAATTTAACTTTCCACCTCTGATTAAAAAGTGCTCTGCAGTTTTCTTGATGACTACAGATTAAATTTAAATTCTTAAACAAAGCTTCAGCACACTTTCAATGCACGCGGAGTAATCAGGAAGCATTTCAGCTCAACACTATACATTATACACAAACGACCCCCCCAGACACAACACACACTGGGCTCACTCACTATCCTCTATGCTGATGACTGTACTTGTCACAAAAGATGTTTAGCTAGTCTTTGATACGTACAAAATTCAAGCTGAACACTAAATTTAACTTTCCATTTCTGATTACACTTACCTCGACACAATGCGCTTAGGTGCGTTCAGCGCGTTATTGACGAATTGACACCGTCTCGAGATGGGTGCATAAATGGGTATCAAGACTAATGCAACAAAAACAAAAGTTTCTTTGTAAGACCACGAAAACTTCCTCCTTGGGATATTTACCTCAACACCTTCGACAGACTATAAGCACCTAAAATCAGATCCTCTTTTTACCACCCTTGTTTAACCTTTGATACCTACTTTCGATTTCATTTGCATATCAATCAAAGGCCGCCTTTGGGCGAGGAAAAAATTACATTTGCTTTATCGACTTAAAAGTGTGGCCCCATACCACAAAAACAAAACACTGAAAAACCTCTCCTCACATACACACCCCCACATCATACACATCACAAAAAACAGCATACAACTAACAAACGCAAACTTCAGTTGTTTAGAATAAAGCACTCAGATGGATCTATATGATAGATTGGGGATCGTTTTATTACATCTAAAACACTTCTTGCTTCTCTGAACATCGAGTGGCATAGGTTGGTCTGTAAACTGACCAACACACCCCGTACTTGGCATCCCAAATGGCTGGATAGACTCAACACCATTTTTCGTTCCGGCTGGAGAGGGGATTAGCCATGATCTTTTTTCTTTGGTATGGGGACGAAAAGGTGGATGCAGTTTTTTAGGCTTGGCCACACCCTTTTGAAGCTACCTCCTAATCCCTCTTTTCACCTTTCCCTTTCCACTATTCCTTTTTACATTCGGGTTTTGTTTTTTGGGTTCTCTTTCTGTTTTTAACATAGTTTGTTTTTTTCCTTTAGTTTGTGATTTTTTTAAAATTTCCTAATTAAAGTTTAACCTCCCCTTTCCACAGCCCTCACATCCCCGCTTTAAATACTTTCACTTCGTCACTGACACTATGTGACTGTTGTAACCTCACCATCACTAACTAACACCCATTGGCGTTAATCCATTCATGACATGGCCCCCCACCTCTCCATTATCCCTACTGCCAACGAAGGGGATACCTTCTGTTTACACAGGCAGGAATGGCCAGCCCCTGATTAGTGACCACCTCCTAGCTTCAACCTGCTTCAACAGCATAGGTGTCCAAGGGATAGACTGGAGTCCCAGTCCAGGAGGCCGTGCCCCGAGCACATGCAGACGATGCTTAAACTGTTAAAATTTTATCCCTACCTCCCCGTTAACCGAGAATCCTGCCAGTCGTTCGCTATAACGGGGTCCCCGGGGCCCCGCGCCTTCAAACCCCTTCCCACGAGAACGCCACAAGCATGCGACTTCCAGTGCAGGGAAGCGCTCAAAAGGTCTTAGGATACTTGCACCTTACACACCAAGAGTTCCCCGGCCCCCCTCCCATGCAGCTCCCTGTGGCGGAGGGGCAGCCCAGCATGCCCCAGGACATGGTATTGGTTTTACCCCACCCTTTTTTTTTCCTTCTTTCAAAGAACGCACTACAACAAACACTCCAAGCTTTTCCCTGTATGCCCTTTCTTCTCCCAAAAATTTATTTTCTATCCCAATTCTACCCTTTCCCCCTCTTCTTTCCAAACTTTTGCTTTGCTTGCTGAGATTCACATTCTGGTCCTGCCACTGGAAGCTCCTTTTGAGGTGCAGGACTAGAGCTTCCTCACTGAGGTGATACAGCCTTTGGGTGGCGGTTTCACGGGGAGGAGGGGGAAGGAAGGGTTCCAAACAATGATCCCTCTCTTGTAGGTGGAAGGGGCACCCCCTCGGGTTCTCTCCTAGGGGTTCACACTTCCCACGTGTTTGCCGTGTGTGGCACCCGTGCCCTATGGAGATGGGAGTCCTGGCGGTTGAGGATGCCGTGCATCAGTACACCCTGCAGCTGGCAAAAACCTCTTTGGTCCCTTATTTAGCAAGAGGGTGGCCCTGATCATGGCCCGGTAGGTCAATCGTCTCTTTTGGGAGGCTAGGGTCAAGCAGTCATGGCGCTGTTAGCACTCATACTGGTTCCATGAGTGGCATACAACGCCCATTGGCTGCGATACCCTCACCACCTTGGGGCTGTTAGACATTAGTTCTAACATACAGCTTCCTTTTGTTGGACTCTGTGGTGGGTGAAAAATAACTGCTTGAAATAACTTTGCCATAAGATAAACATTTCCAAAACCCCCACAAAAAAAGGGGACAAATGATGACAAACCGTGCAAGGGCCCCAAAACCAAACGGTATACATGGCTTCTAGTGGCAAGCAAAAATCCAGAGCACGGTTGACTCTGTCAGACTTGCTGTTAAAATGGACATGACAACAGCCAAAAAATTGGTCAAAAAAATTGTCCGCAGATGGAATCTCGTGCTGTCCTCTCCAGGCCAGCACCCAAATCAGGGAGACCTCTGCATACCCCCAGATGTCCTCCTGACCGAGATGAACTAGCTGAAAACAGCTGATGCTTCCACTACTGCAGCCCAGAATTTAAGCCGATACGGGAGTCTGAAACGACCCAGCCAGAGACAGACTCCGAGGAGAGTCTGGGGCCCCCTAGCCATTTTTCACAGTTCAGATTCCCTCTAAACCTGATGCTTTGACAATGCCTACCAATTGGTAACAGCATTGGGGGATGCAGAGAAAAATCGGTTATCAATCCCGGTTGCCCAAAAACCAGAGCATGATTTTATGCCCAAAGACCAAGCTACCCTGAATTTCCTGCAGGAAAACCAAGGTAACTGGGGCACCTTTAGCCTAAGATCCTATGTGCCTGAGCCACTTCGGTGCTTTAAATGCCAAAGATATGGTCACCACTAGACTAGCTGCAAAGGCCAAGCCTAAATTGGTGTCTGTAGCAAGGGACACAATACGAGGTGTGCTTTAGGCACACAAGGAAGGACAAAGGGACACAAAAGCTAAATGTCCCAACTGTGTCAAGAAGCATCATGCCTGGGGCCTGGGGTTGCACTGCCAGGAAAAAGGAGACCCCCGGCGACAAGAGGTTTGTTCTTGCTCCCCTAGGCACCCATGTCTGGGGACAAACAATAGAGAAAAGGCTTCCCGAACCTCCTAAGAGGAAGGAAGCTCCTCCACAGCCAACATGGATACTCCCAAAAAAAAGGAGGGTTTTCCAACCATTTCAAAAGTGCAGAGAAAAGGGCCACAGAAATAAAGGTTCAAAAGCACTGCAAAAACCTCCCATGAGATGATAATCCCTCTTTGACAGGGAAAATACGATTCTCCTATTGCTGTAGTCACTGAGTTGCAACAGCTTTGGGGAGTTCCAGTGAGGAGGTTTGGGGAAGGCAGTCACAGCAATGACCCAGATGGTGCAGTCCTGAAAAGGGAGGAAGCTGAACAGAGCCAAAGCAGCCCCAACCTCACCCCAGGACGGGAAATCCCCTCCCCACTCCAACCCTGGCCGAATCTGGCGAAACTATGTAGCCAGTGCCAGAACAAGCTGACCTTACACAGGTATAGTCAGAAAAGAGAAAATATACACAGACAAAATCTGAAGTGAGAAAAGCCAAAACTCACAAAAGTCAGAGCTACCAAAGGATCTCCACCTCCAGTGGACCATGGATAGCCTGGGCAAAAAGCCCAAAACCGATGAAGATTCCCCAACCAGCGAGGCCCTCCTAATGGAAGCCGCCTTGCCGCCCGGGGGGGGGCTTTGAGGTCCCAATAATCTGGTGAGCCGGACCAGAGGTTACTCATACTGGAGAGGTCACCAGTGAGGGATGAAACAAAAAGGCTTCTGGTGCAAACCCAAAGGGCCCATGAGAGGGGATGGTGCCCCCCACCCCTGGTTCATTCCATCTTGGACAGGGAGAACTCCCCCCACGTGTCTTTACCGTGGCGTGGCATCCCGTTTTTACCAGGAGACAGGAGTCCTGGAGGTTTTAGCGATGCTGCACGCTGCGCCCTGCAGCTAGCAAACACACCTCTTTGGTCCTTTATTCGGTTAGACGGGTGGCTTTATCAAGGCCCCGGGCAAGTCAATCGGTGGTCAAATATGGCAGGGTCAAGCAGGGTATTCAGTCGGAGTGCTAGGTCCCGCGACTGCCATCATACTGTAATAGTGGCTGCGTTTCTCTTACCCGTGGCGTTGGGTTTGACCCCAATATACCCTCGTTTGGGCTCCATGGGGGGGGTGAGGAACGAAGATTCCAATTTTAAGTACTTACAAATTTCAAAGATTATCTCTCCCGACGACTAGCAATCCCCCAATC
>NC_051421.1:25100457-25110457 GCF_015228065.2 Penaeus monodon | reverse complement strand
ATAATTAATAATATTATATATATATTAGTAAATATATATATAAGGATTATTTAATAAATAATAAATAATAATAATATAAAATAAAATATATAAAATAAAGAGAAAATCTATTAAAGTAAAATTTAATATATATTTTTTTAAATATAAATAATTTATATATAAATAAAATAAAAAAAAAGACAAAATATATAAATAGAATATATAAAAAAAGATAAATAATAAAATAATATATATTTATTATTAATATAAATATAATATGGATAGAAAAAATTTAATTGATTATAAATATATAAATATATTTAATTATAATAATATATATATATTTATTTAAATATATTTAAAATTTTAAATTATATATTGAAAAATTAATATATAATAATATATATATATATTAATATATATTATATATATAAAATTAATATTAAAAAATATATATATTTAAAAATAAAAAAAAAAAAACCACCCCAAATACATCACATGCATGTTGTATTTACATACAAATGTATAAATAAATATTATATATAATAAATATATATAATATTATATATATATATATATATTAAATATATAAAATATATAATATATATATATAAAATATTAAAAATATATATATAAGGGATAACATAATAAAATTAAAAATTTACAAAATGTTTATATTATAATAATATTTAAAAAATATTAATATAAAATTTAATAATATATATATATATATGAAATATAAAAACTTCAATTATAAAGGAGAAGGATAGATAGAAAATAGTAGATAGATAAAAAATTAGATTACATATTTATATCTGTAATATTTTAATTATTTATTAATATATTAATATAAAAATTGAAATATATATATATATATATTAATATTAAAATATTTAAATTATATAAATATATATATATATATAATATTATGTATATATATATAAAATTATTATATATAATATTTATTTTATAAAAAAATACACACTGCTGAAACAATATATAATAAATTATTAAAATATATTATAAAATATAAAAATATAATATAAATATATAAATTTTTTATATAAAAATAAAATATACATAATATAATAAGAATATATTAATATAAATAATATATATTATTTTATTATTAATATATATATATAATATATACTTTTATATGTATAGACATATTATATAGTATTATTTTTTATATATTATATATATAAATATTTAAAAAAAACAAAAAAAAAAACAAAAAAAAAAAAAAAAAAAATTTATATTTTTATATAATATAATATAATATAAAATGTATATATAATATTACATTTTTATATATATATATAATAAAATTATTATATTATTATAGATTTTTTTATTATTTATTATTAATATTATACACACACACACCCCAAAATACATAACTGATGTTAGTATGTACATACAAATATATATATATATAATTTATTATTTTTAAAATTTATATTTTATAAATTATATATTATAAATACTATTATAAAAAATTTAAAAATTATTATATAATATATATATATTATATTATTTTTAAAAATGTATATTATATTGTATTATTAATATATATTTATATATAATATATTAAATATATATATTATATATAATATTATATGTATAAATAAAATTAAATATATATACAAGTTAATATAATATATATTAATAATATATATAAATATTAAATTATATATATATAATGTATATGTGTGTGGGTTGTGGTGTGGGGTGTGTGTGTGTGGGTGTGTGTGGTGTGTGTGGTGTGTGTGTATCAATTAGATGATAGATAGAGGAGAATGTTTATATATGTTATATAATAATATACGTATATATATATATATAATATATAATTATATATATATAATATTATTATATATAATAATATATAATATATAATATATATTTTTAATCGATATATGCAAATGTATATGTATATATATGACATTGCATATATAGCCAATAAAATATATATAATTAATTTAAGAGAAGTAGATAGATAGGAATATATAAATTAGAACACAAAAAAACACACACCCACACAAATGCACACAAACCCCAACACCACACACACACACCACACACACACACACACACCACACAACCACACATACAAACCATACCCCACACCAATAAATTCTAAATTTTTGTATTCCCAAAATTATGTTTTTTAATGTAAAATTAATAAAAAATATAATTTTTATATATAATAATATATATCTTTTTAATTATAATTATATATATATAATATATTAATATATATATATATATAAAATTATAAAAAAACCAAAAACCCCACACGCCACCACCCCCACACACCCCAAAATATTAATATATATAATATATAATATATATATATAATTATATTATTATTTTATATGTGTGTGTGGTGGTGGTGTGGTGTGGTGTGTGTGTGTTTATTTATTTTATTTATATATATAATAATATAATTATTTATATAATATATATATTTTTTTTATTTGGGGCGTGTCGGCGGTGGGGGCAAGGTGGCGTGCACCCGGAGTGACCACCCGGGTTAATCTGAGGCGTGTTTTTCCGGGGTGGGCGCTTGGAACTCCGGTCCTTGCGGCAGGAGAGGGGTTTACCCTGCCGCGGGAAATTTGAAGCGACTGGGATTTTGGGGTGGATGCCCTTCAGAGGTGAAAAACCCCTGGAAAAACGGCACGCCGTGGGGTGGTTACCCCTACTACTGTGGGGCCCAGCGGGGTCCCCACCCCGGGGTGTAGCCTACCCCACTCCAGTCGAATCAGCCCGCGGTAGTCAAGTGACCCGGTTGATGAGCTATTTGGGGCATTGAGACTGAAGCATGCTTTTGGGCTTCTTGTTTCTTATGCTGTATACGCTCCTATCGATTATATAAAATCGAGGGTAAAAGATGCTTTCTATGCCAACCCGCATCGGGGGGGCAGCGATCGCCCCGGCGAGATTTTTCGTTTTGTTTGGGGACTTCAATGCGGTTCCCATGGCTCGGGAGTGACCCCCAGCAGCGAAAATAGCCTCCTTCCCCGGGGACTTTGCGGGTCCCGAAAATAGGATTTTGGTCCTGGTCCAAAACGCTCCAACCCCCCCATCGCTGGACTTGGTACAGCGAACGGGTACAGGGGCCAAAGGAGACGCCCACATTCTTGTTAGCACGCGATGGAGGATCCTCCGAACTGCGGGGTTTACCGGATTTTGCCCGATTTCTGTGGCACCGACCTAGGCTGCTTGAGGGTCCCTGCGGGTCCACTTAAAAACTCCCTCCCCCCAGTGGTCACCCCTAAGGTGTTTCACTTGGACAGACAAGGGAGGATAAGTGGCCCGTGGGTTCCCCCATGGCAGTCTTGACCGATTCACAAAACCCCAGAAACCTGAGGGACCCAGTTGCTCTGTGGGGTTCTTCGCCAACATCGAAGCAGCTCGGACCATTGGCATACCCCCAAGGGGAAAAGGGCAGAATTCCATCTCCCGGAGACAAAAGGGGCCCTTTGAAGCAGTCGCAAGGCCGGCTGAAGGGGAATCAAGTCTTGCGTCGTTCCATGGTGCGTAGGGCTCGGAAAATGCGAGAGGGGGCAAGGAACAGTTCATCAGGAATCTGCTGAGGAGGTCGAAGGCCATTTTTGGAAATGCCCTTCCCCGCCTACCAAGCCCTGAGAAACTGAACCCTAAGCCCCCCTCACAGATGACTGCAGTCCGATCAGGGGATGGAGGACACTCAGATCATTTTGGGGTTCTAAACTTTTGGGCTGATTTTTTGAACAGTTGTACAGGTGGATTTCCAACATTTACTTGGAGAAAGCGGTCGCATGCCGTCCCGGGGACCCCCCCTAGCGAGGAACCTCCTCCCTAACAGGGTTAGGGCGGCGATTCCAAAGTGAAGGGGGGGAAACTGCAGGCATATTAACCCCCGGAACTCAAAAGGCGGGGGAACCTTGCCTTTCGGGGCCTGCATACAGCCGATGCCATTGGCATCTGGTACCATTCCCCGGGGCGGGGTCCCTCTCGGGGAAGGGGGAAAAGGGTCTTTGATTTACACAAAACGGGCATTCAACTCAGCATCCCAGCAACTCGCCCAAATTCTTCTGCGGATCCGAATACCACTGAGGCATCAAGACTGGGCAATCGGATTTACTCCTGGCAACCCAAAAGAGATACAGGGGGGAAGGGGAACGCCGTCGTGATTTTGGTCGGGGGTTTTGCCGCATCCTCACGACCTCAAAAAGGGCGTTTGAACCCTAAGTGCATCGGGAAATTCGCTAGGGGGATCCGAGGCTCAGGGGGCGTGGTCCCTTTTGGGAAAGGGGAAAGAGGTCGTTGGGATGTAGCAATTACCGGGGCATTACATACTCAGATACCAGTCAAGGTTTCCGCACATTTTTCTGAAACGGACCCGCAATCACCTACTGGGCATCAAGACGGAGCAGTTGTTTTACTTGGCAAGCCCACAATAGACGTATCTCGCTGAGAAATTTGGGAAAACGCCGCGGTTTTTGGTCGGGGGTTGCTCGCACCCTACATCGATCTCAAAAAGGCTTTTGATCAGTGAGGGAATCGCAGGGGGGACCTGAGGTCGGGGGAAAAAAGAACAGTTTATTGGCCTGATAGAAAACCTTATATGGTACTGAAAGGCGTAAAATTTGGGGTGGGGGTAGCAAAACTTCTTCCCCGAATTCATTGGGAAAGGGGTTTTTAAATTTAAAAGGGCGGGAAAGGCAAAAAGGAAAAGATTGGGAGAACATTAAGGCCCCTTACCCCAAATTTTCCTTTTCCCACCGGAGTATTGGGCGGTTTATGAACAATGGGCAAGAGGCCAAACTACCAAAAAGTCAGGGGTTTTGGGGAAAGGGCACCATTTTGGGGGGGGCAAAAATTGAAAAGGTCATCCAACCTTTGGCCCGGGCAGAACGAGGGGCGGAAAAAGGGCCCGAACCGTCCAGGAGCGTTTGGAGGTCGGTACCCTTTATGAGAAGGGGCCAAACCCCTCGAGTCTCGGGCCGTTTAAAGCCAGTTTGCTTAGGAAAGCGAACCGGGACGCTTCCGTGCTTTGGAGTCCGTTATCCTTTTTGAAAACAGCCCCTTCGCCGACAGGGTCATTTGAAGGAATGTCCAAGGGGCCTAACCATAAAAAGGGCTGGGAAATGGTACTTGCAAAGGGACCCAACTCATTTTGGGGCCACCACCGTTCCTATGGACACCCCCCCCCACATTTTCCCACGGAAAACCCCCTGGGTGGGGGAAAACCCTGTAAACCTGGAACACTGGGGGGGCCACGGAGACCTGGCAGGATTAAAGGGGCTGTTCCGGAAAAGTCAAATTTTTTTGGCAAAAAAAGGGGTGGACACATGGCCCCGGGGCTTACCCCAAGGGAAAAAAGGAACCCAACCACACCACCCACAAACCCACACCCACACAACAACAGGGTTAAATATGTAATTAAACAAAATTGATTTTAATTTAAAATTAAAAATTAAATTTATAATAAAAAGAAAAATATATGTTTAAAAAAAAATATTTAATAATATATTCATAAATAAAAAATATAATAATAAGTTATTTTTTTAAATAAAAAAAACAAAAAACAAATTATATAAATGATAAAAGTATATATTAATATAATATATTTATAAAATATAAAATAATTTAAAATTTAATAATTATATAATTATATATAATATTATATATATATATATATCTACATATATATATGTTTAATATACATATAATAAAATGTTTGGTGTGTGTGTGTGGGGTGTGTTGTTGGGGTGTGTGTGTAATCCAAATTATAATACAAAAAGGGGCAAAACGCCGAGGGGGGGGCGCATGGTGCACCCACCTTTTCTTCCAGCCCCAAGAACCCTCGGGCGAGTCCCCAGGCAGGCACAGGGCCCATCTCTAATTCTCGCGACAGGTCTCGTCGACTGCCCAACCATGATCTCCAGGGTCGTTCACAGGTCTCCTCCACCCAGGGTTTTTCTCGTAGGGAGACAACCCGATGGGCAGGGTCGTCCATAGGGAAACAGCTAAATGGCCATATAACATGAGTTGGCGACCCGGGTTTTTGCAAATAAAAAGGTCCCATGCCCTCTCATGGTGTAACCGCCGGTTTGGGAAAGTAGTCCCACCAAAATGTACCCCATACCGGGGAAGGGGGGCTTGTTACAAAAGGCATCAAGGCGAGACTCCAAGACACTGGATAAAGGTCCAGGTTTTTGCTTCCATAGACAAAAAATGGCAGTATCAAGCCCGAAAAATCGCAGCTGGGCCTTCTGCATAGGTCCGACATTCCAAACCTTTGTTGCGGAGTTCATGGGTCCCTTTTCCAGACCATCCGTCTACTGACTTCCCGGGCTGACAACCCCGAGTATGGACTCGCTCCAAGGATTAAAACTTTCTGTGCTTCAACATCCTCATCGCGCATGGACGACTGAAAAGGGTTCCCCCAACAGGCCCCAAAGTCCGAATTTTTGGTCTTGGTCCCGGAGACCCCTAGGCCCAGGGGCTTGCCTCATTGCTAAAGCATCAAGAGCCGCCACAAGTGACTCCAAGGACCAGATAGGTGGCAAAAATCGTCGGGAAAATAAAGGGCTGAGACCTTATATTGCCTAGTGTTGCTCCCAAAAAATTTTCCTAGTAGCTCTGCCATATAGTCATACAAGTGTTGAAAATTTGGTGCAAAGGGCACAGCCTTCCCCACCCCCGAATTAACAGGGAAGAAGTTTGACATACCCCCACCAACTTTTACAGCATTTCAGTCCAGTATAGAGCTTGCTATCGGCCAATAATCTGTGTCGGGAAATTCCCCCGAGCCCCAGGATCCCCCATACGATTCCCGATGCACTGAGCAAAAAGCCTTTTTTGGGTCGATGAGGGGCGGCAACCCACGACCAAACTCACGCGGCGTTCCCAATTTCTCGAAGCGCTAGTATGGTCTATTTTGGGCTTGCCAGGATAAAACCCGACGCCCCATCTCGATGCCTCAGTAGGTGATTGCGGATCCGTTTCAGAAAAAGTGGGCGAGAACCTTGATGGGTTTCTGATAGTGTAATGCACGTAGTTGCTACAATCCCAACGATCCCTTTCCCCTTCCGGAGGGGACCCCCCCCCTGAGCCCCAGGACCCCCATAGGATTCCCCATGCACTGAGTCAAAGCCTTCTTTAGGGGAGTAGGATGCGAGCAAACCACGCCAAAAATCAGACGGCGTTCCCCAATTACTCGAAACGCTAGTATCGTTTTTGTGGGGCTTTCCAGGGTAAATCCAGATTGCTCCAGTCTCTGATGCCTCAGTAGGTGATTTTCGGAACCGTTTTTAAAGAATGTGGGCGAGAAACCTTTACTGGTATGCTGAGTAGGAATGCCCCGGTAGTTGCTCAATCCCAACGAAACCTCTTCCCCTTCCGAGGGGACCACGCCCCTCAGGGGGAATGGTACCCGACTGCCAAAAGGCAGTGGACTGTATGCGGCCCCGAGCCATAGGTTTACCCCCCCGCCTTTAGAGTTCGAGGGGGTTTTTCCATATGCCCGCGTTTTCCCCCTCTTTAGCTTGGAATGCCAGCCTAACCTTGTTTGGGTAGGGGGTTTTCCCCTGATGGGGGGGTCCGGACAGGCACTGCGCTCGCTTGCACCAAACTAAATGTTTGGGGAGCCAGGGGACAACTGTCCAAATACTCAGCCCAACGTTCAAAACCCCAAAAAGATCTGAATGACGTCCATCCGCTGATGGACTGCGTATCTGTGAGGGGGGCTTAGGGTCAGTTTTTCTCAGGCTTTGGTGGGAGGGGGAAGGGCATTTCCAAGAAAAGGCCCGACCTCCTCAGCAAATTCCCGATGAAATTTCCTTTTTCCCCCCTAGCAGTGTCCGAGCCCTACGCCCATGGACGACCAAGACTTGATTTCCCCTTAGCGGCCTTTTCAATGCTTCATTGGCCCCTAAAGTCTCCAGGGGAGGAAATTTGCCTTTTTCCCCTTTGGGGGTATGCCAAGGACTCCTGGCTGCTTCGAGGTTACGTGCTTTAAGAACTCCCACAGAGCAATGGGGCCCTCAGGTTGCTGGGGTTTTGTGAATCGGGCGAGACTCCAGGCGAACCCCCGGGCACCTTTCCTCCTTAGGGTTTTCCCAAATAAAAAACCTTGGGGACCCACTGGAGGGAGGGGGGGGTTTTAAGTGGGCCCGCAGGGGACCCTCAAGCACCTATGGTCGGTGCCCCAGAACTCGGGACTCCCGGGAAAACCCCGCAGTTCGGGGGGTCCTCCCTCGCGTGCTAACAAGAAAGTGGTCGATTCCTTGGCCACGGGACCCGACGCTGTACCAAGGGCCGCGTGCGGGTGGAGCGTTGGTTACCAGGGGCCAGAATCCTCATTTTCTGGGGCCTACAAAGTCCGGAGAAGGAGGGTATTCTCGCTGCTGGGATCAGCTCCCGAGCCATGGGGATACCGCATTTAATGCCCCTAAAAAATGCGAAAATCTCGCGGGGCGACGTTGCACAGATCGAGGTTGGCATAGAACGCATCTTTCACATGATTTTTTATAATCGATAGGAGCGTAACAGCAATAAGAACAAGAAGCCAAAAAACGTTTAGTCTCAATGCCATAATACGCTCATCAACCGGGGTTTCCCTTTGACTACCGCGGGTGATGTCACTGGGGGATGGGGTTGGGTACACCCCGGAGGTGGGACCATCGCTGCGGCCCGACCAGTGAGGGTAACCACCCCCTGACGTGCCCTACCCGGGATTCTCACCTCGGGGGGGCATCCACCTAACTCCCCGTCGCTTCAAATTCCCGCGATAGCAGAGTAACCCCTCATCCTGCCGCAAGGGCCGGGGTGTTCCAAGCGCCTACCCGGGAAAGCAAAGCCCAGTTAAGCCTGGGGGGTCACTCCGGGGCACGCCACCCTGCCGCCCCCCCGACACAGCCCCAAATAAAAAATATATATTTATAAAATTTTTATATAAATAATAAATTATAGAAAAAAAAAAAACAACCCCAAAACACCACACACACACACACAACCACACACAATAAATAATATATTATATATAAATATATTAAATAATAATTTTAAAAAAATTATTATGTATGGGGTGGTGTGTGGTGTTGTGTGTGCGTGTGTTTTGGGGGGTTTTTTTTAATATATATATATAATAATAATATTAAATATATAAATAATAATATATAAAATAATATACTATAAATATTATATATATATATATAAAAAAATAACATATATAAAAAATTTTTTGATATCAAAATTTGAATTTATTTGTGTGTGAGTGTGTATGTGTTTGTATGTGTGTGTATGTTGGGGTGTGTGTGTGGTGGGGTTTTGTGGGGTGTGTGTGTGTGTGTGTGTGTGTGTGTGTGCATGTTCGTGTGTGTGTGTGTTTTTGTGTGTATCTATATCTATATATATCCATATCTATCTATCTATCTCTATATATATATATATATATATATATATATATATATATATAGTATATATGTATATATTTTATATATATTATATTTTATATAATATATAAAATATTATATAATATAATATATATATAATATATATTTTATAATATATGATATAAAATATATATATATAATATATATATAATATATTTTAATATATATATATATATATATTATATATACATTATAAAATTTTATATTAATATATCTATTATCTATCTATTATCTATTATTTCTATATATATATATTAAATTATATATTACATATATATAATATATTATATATATTATATATATATATATAATATATATATATATATAATATATAAATTATATATATTATATTTTAAATTTTATATATATATCTATATAACATATATATATGTCTAAAATATATATTTATATATTTTAATATATATTATATATATTATATATATATTTTATATATATGTATTATATATTATATATAATATATATATATATTTTATTATCTATATTGATTTTATATTATATAATATATATTTTTATATATATTATATATATATATAATTATATAATATATT
>NC_051421.1:25088744-25095357 GCF_015228065.2 Penaeus monodon | reverse complement strand
TTTATTTATATTATTATCATTATTGTCATTATTATGAATATAATAAGTGAAAATGATGATAATGAAAAAATGATATTAACGGTAATACTAATAATACCATAATAAGATAAGTAAAACGCTTTTATAATGTTATGAGGTTATAATAATATATAATATATATAGATATAGATATATACATATATATATATTATATATATATATATATATCTTATGATATATAATATATATATATATATATATATATATTATTTTATATAAGCTTATATAATAAAAAAAAAAAAAGAAAAAAAAAAAAAAAAAAAAAATATTATATATATAAGATATATATTATATATATATCATAATATATATAGATATAGATATAGATATAGATTATATATATATACACACACACACACACACACCAGCACGCACAACAACACACCACCAACACCCACACGCACACACACACACACATATATATATATATCTATATTATATATTAGATATATATATAATACTCTATATATTTTAATATATAGTAATTCATTTATTTATTTATATTTATCTGTGTATATGTATGTATGTATTCATACACACCCAACACACACAAAAAAAATATACTATATATAGTATATATATTATGTATCACTTTTAATTTCTTTTGTTTTATTGATTAATTATCTGTTTGTTTATTTATTTACTTACAAACACACACATTTATTTTATGTATCTATCTTCTATCTATCTAGCTATCTAATACACATACATTATATAACATATATATGTGCGTATATTATAAGTATATAAACACACACACACAACACACCACACACACCACACACACACAACACACAACACACACACACACACAAACACACACGGCACCACAACACACACACACCACACACACACCACAGCACACACGACACACACACACCATATATATATATATATATATATATAAATATATATATTCGACTATATATATATATCCATATATATATTATATAGATCTCATATATATTCCGCGCGCGCGCGCGCCGCGCGCGCGTGTGTGTGTGTGTGTGTGTGTGTGTGTGTGTGTGTGTGTGTGTGTGTGTATGTGTGAGTCTACATATAAATATAAATAAATTTATATACGTATGTATATATATACATATATGAATGTATACACAAAAATTTAATATATGTATGTAATATATATACATATTATATAGATCTTTATATATATATATCTATATATATATCATATATATATAGATATATATATATATATATAAACTATACTACTATATATATATACAACACAAACAAAACACACAAACACAGACACACACACACGACACACACACACAGACACACACACACACACACACACACAACACACACACACACACACACACATATATATATATATATATATATATATCATAGTATATCTGAATATATTTATACATATGATAATATATATTATATAAAGTATATTATATATATAATATATATATAGATAAATATATATATACATATATATATATATATATATATATATATCTCTATATATCAATATATACTATATATACACACATATATGCGTGTGTGTGAGTGTTTGTGAGAGAGTTGTATTATGTATGGATAGATATATATATATATATTATCTATCTATATATATATATATCTATATATAATATATCTCTACCTCTCATCTCATCTCTATATATATATATATCTATCTCTATATATCTATCTCATCTATATATATCTATATAATCTAAGTATATACACATATATAAATAAATTTTATATGTGTGTCTCTATATACCTATATCTATATCCATTACAGATATATATATATCTTATCTCTATATATATATATATCTACTATATATATATATATCTATCTATATAGATATCTGTCTGTCGCTATATGTATATATCATAATATCTTTATTATCTGTATATTACTATGTATAATATAATATCATCCTCTCTAATAATATAAATATATCTAATATCATCTCTATATATATATATGTCTGTTCTATGTCATATATCTATATCATATATATATATCTCTCTCTAGCTCTATATATTATATTATATAATATGTATATGTATGTATATATGGAATCATTCTAATATATCTCTATCTATAATCTTATCATCTCTCTATATTATATATCTACATATAATACATACATATGCCTATATATATTATATATATAATATATATATATATATAATATCTATATATTATAATATATATATATAATATTTATATAGGTATATTTATATATATATATATATCTATAGTATATATCTAATCTATATATTCTATTCTATATCTCTCTATCTATATACTATATCTCTATATATATACATAGCTCCCTCCCCTCTAATACTGTCTACCTATCTCCCTACATATATCTATATATATATAATATAATTATATATATATATATATATATAGTATATATTATATATATATCTATATATATATATATATTAGGTATATGTAATGATCTATATCTCTCTATATATTATATATATATACATACATTACATACAAATATATATAGATTTATATAATATATAATATATATTATATATCTATATATCTATATCATATATATATATATGTATATATATATATATAGGTATATGTGTAATATATTATTATAGGTATATGTTTATATATATATATAATATATATAATATATATCTATATATATATATATATGTATTAGACATACATACATACATCATACATATATATATACAATACATACATATATACTTATAATATATATAGATTCTATATATATATATATATATCATATACTATATATCTTATATATATATTATATATATATGTAAGCATTAGTAAATAGAATGTATATATATGTATGTATATATGTATAATATATGTATGTATATATATACTCTATATAATATATATATATATCTATATCTATATATATAGATATATATAGGATAATATATGTATGTATCATTTATGTTTTTCGCACCCACACACACAATCCATACATGCATACATTCTCCATAACATACATCATACATACATACATACATACATATATATATATAATAGATATATATATAGATAATATATATATTATATTATATATATATTATTATATATATATATTATATTATGCATATGTATGTATGTATGTATATATATACACACACACACACACTATATATTATATAATAATATATATATATATATATAGATATAAATATATACATAATAAATATATATAGAAATATATATAGACATATTTATATGTATATATATAATATACTCAGTCATATATATATACCTATATATATATATATATATATCTATATATATATATATATATATATATATATCGGTATCGATGTATGCTCAATGTATATATCTATGTATCTCTATCTCTTCTCTCTATCTATATATATCTATATATCATATATCTAATCTTCCTATAGGTATACTGTGTGCTACTCTACTGTTTCTATATCTTTCTATGTATTTGTTAGGTATATGTCATACATCTTCCCGTACTGTAATATCTATCTATCGATATATATCGATATATCATATATATATATATAGCTATATAGTATATGTCTCTCTAATATATATATATACTATATATATAGATATATAGAATAATATATATCTATATATATATATATACTATTGCAATATTCATGTAGACAAATTTCCTACAGCCTTTGAAATGTATTCGAATTTTAAATGAAACAGGACATATTGCATAGGTACGAGTACAGTGAAATGACAAAATCAAAATGTAATCAAAATTATTTAGTGTTAAGTAGTCACCGGGACACGGATTTTTTCTCGTCCGGCAGAAGGGAACATAGTTGAAATCCAGTGAGTAACAACCAACATGTCATCAACACAACGTGTACAAAAAAGTAAAACTTTCTTCGTGTCATAAACCATTATTTTCAAAAGGTAAGAGAAAATCCTTTGCAGCCTTTTTTCACACACTGTTAACCAAGCCATTCAACTCTTCGTGCGGCCGTGGCCCCGATTCTCAACTTGTTTTTCCGTATTTGTCTTTTTCAGACGTTGGTTGAGAATTATAGCAATCACTTTCTCCATTTTTTCTCTCCTCGAGTTTTCACTGAGCTTTCTTGATCTTCCAAAAGTGTATTATATTGGATTTTTAATAGGCTAACTGGGCGTTTCTGGTTCACTCACCTTGTTTGAATGTCATTTCACTAATTGTATAGACATGCAAGGCATACCAAGATTCTTTATATAAACCAGGAGTACACTGTACTGTGCTTCTGTAAATCTCGTGTACATTACACTAGAAGTTTTTTTCTTTGATTTATATGAAGCATTTTGTTAAATATAAGTATTTGAATATGTGATATTTTTTCTTATAGCCCCTAATGGCATATTTAGTTACATATAATTCCATCTTATTTTATCGTGAGTACCAGAGCACAGTAGATTTGAAGGCGCACGAATGAGCACAAACTCGGAAGGAAGCCGGCCAGCTGCTCCGAAGAGCAATGTTTCGTTCTCAGATCCTTTTTTACACCGCACAATCGAATTTCCTTGCACTGTTCTCCACTTCCCTGATATTACCAGCCGGAACAACTTGTATGCAAGTTCGCCACTTTCTTTAATTGTCTCCGCTCGCGAGTACATCTCGTCATTGTAGAAGAGACTGAAAAAGAAACGAAATTCTCGTAGGCCTGAAGTCTGCACTTTAATTAGGAACAGAAAGTTTTCACTTTCTTACTAAATTACAACACTTGCGGCAGGAACGTAATGACACCCTCGCACCAAAACTAAATGGTAAATGGAAAAAGTCACACACACACAAGGAGGGCTTCTAGCAATGACGATTGAGATGATATAAATTATGTATAAAGAAATGATGAGCTGCTGAAATGATAATAGAGAATATTAAGAGCAATGTTGGTTATGATAATATAACAAAGAATGGTGAGAATAGTAACCCAGCCTGGTATAGACCAGCAGCCCTTCATCGCGGTCCCCAGCCCGATAAATCAGAGGTACAGGGGAATGTATTGAAAAATGCTAAGAAATTCTGGAGCGAAGACTAAGATGGTTCGGCCATTTAAGGAGATAGTCTGGGGAAGATCATGTGTGAAGAGAAGTCATGAAATGGAAGTACAAGGAAACCGAAGAGAGGAAGCCTAGAACACGATGGAGAAGATTGTCTAAAAAAGATCTTAGGGAGAAGAATGTAATGTGCGCTGGTTAACAACAAGCAACACATGAAGAAGGCGCATTCACAACGGCGATCCCGCCTAGGGAGAAGCTGAGAAGAAGAAGCAAAAAGAATAATGATAATAGTGATAATAATGATAATGATACTAATGATGATGAGAATGATATAGAGTAACAACAACAAAAACACCAATACAGCAATATAAAAACAACAACAATAACAATAATAACAATAACATAGAATAATGATGATGATGATTCTGATAATGTTTTTTAAATAATATGATGATGAATGATGATAATGAGATGAATGATGATGAAAAAGGGTGTGGAAAAATTATTCATTAATGATTGATTATCATGATTATCCTTTTTATCCTTGTCATTGTAATTCTGTCAGCAAGGATAAACATACCATATCGTTTACCATTACTAATCATAAAATGGTAACGATGTACATTTAAACTTAATTAAACACAGGATGATTCCTATGACATGATATATATACAGTATTACAGACACAATACTAGCATTACTAATACAATAAATATATTAGATTACGATGGCTGACATGCTGAAAAATAAACTGATAACATAAGATAGAATATATAGCATTTTGGTGGACGGAATATCAAATAATAATGATGATCATGATTTAATTAATGAAAATAATGATGATTATATAAAGTAGCTGACAACACAACAATGGTAACAATGATATGATATTTGGATAATTAATAATAGTAATCACTAGTAATAATCATAAAGTATGAGGATAATACTCTTAAAGATAATTGTAATAGATAATGATGATATGATCACAACACACACACACAACAACACACACACACACACACTACACACTACACACACAAACACACACACCACATACACTTACACAACACACACATACACCACACACACACACACATACACGACACATATATAGAGAGAAAACAAACAAGGAATAATACAAGGGGAGAGCTGTGTCGTTTGGATGGCATAGACAGAAAAAGGAAGGTAGACTGATGCACACGATTAAATTTCAGGAACAGGAATCCCAGTTTTCCGCCACGCATCTCCCCCCCCCCCTTGAACGTGTTTCCCGTTTCTCCCCTACCCCCGCCCATCATTCCTCTCTCATATCTTGCTCCGTCCCTCTCCAATCTCTCTCGAAGCCCCTACTGTCACCTTTGTCCACGTCGCCAATATGCATCCTTTTTAATGCGGTTCGTCTCTCTTCTTTGATTTTTTGCTCTCTCTTTTTTCTTCCTCTCTTCATACTTTTTCTTTTTTTTGCATCATTTGCATTTCTCTCTCTCCTCTCTCTCTCTCTCTCTCTCACCCTCTTCATCCTCTCTCTCGTCTCGTCTCTCTCTCTCCTCTCTC
>NC_051421.1:25063744-25083744 GCF_015228065.2 Penaeus monodon | reverse complement strand
TATATATATAAAATTTAATAAATATTTTTTTTTTTTTTTTAATAATAAAAATAAAATATAATAAATAAAAATTTAATATAAATATATTTTTAAATAATTATTTTTCTTTTTTTTTGTTTTTTTATAATATATATATATAATATATAATAATATATATATATATATATTAATATATAAAATATTTTTATATAATATATTTATATGAAATATATAATTAATAAAAAATTTATATTATTAATATTAATATTTTATTTTTTTTTTTTTTATTTTTTGTATTTTTTTTTTTTTTTTTTTTTTAGCATTTTTTTTTCCCTTTCTTTGTTTATTTTTTTGTTGTGTTTTTTTGTGGGTAAAAATTTTTAGGAATTCTAAAAATTTTTTTTCAAAAATCAATAACCTTTTCGAAAAATATATGGCGATAAATTTTTTTTTTTTTTGGGTTTTTTTGGGGGGGAACTTAATTTTTCCAAAATAATCACCCTTTGGCGAATTTTGAATATTAATTTTTTTTTTTTTTGAATAGCACAAAGCAAAAATCGGCATTAAAACTTTGAACAGAAAGAAGGGCCTTAATTGCAACATCAATGAAAACCCAAAATTTTTATTAAACAATTATTTTCTCTTTCTTTCGTTTTGTGCCATTTTTTTCAGCGACCGGCCTCCAAAGTTTTTTGTATAGAATCTATTCTAAAGAGTAAATAGATTTAGTATTAAATTAATCAAACAATGATTTAAATTGATTGAAAACTAATTACTGTAATATCACCCTGGGGCCCAAAAAACAAACGCGTGACAAGGTCGATCATAGCTATAGTTTATTTCATTTTTTGGTGTGCTTCTTTACCTAAAAAGCTTAACCGTACCATCTCTTGTTAAAAATGTAGTACTTTTAAAAAACCCCGGTTATTAATTTATGGAATATATAAGTGGAAAAGGATTTCCTTTAGGTCCGATGTTTTCTTACCCCCCCCTGTGGCTGTTTTTTCAGTATGAGAACAAAACGTTTAAACCCCCTTCCCCCGACCTTTGGATACAAGTGGCTTTTAAAGCTTTGGGTACCATGAAAAAAAGCGAAAATTTTTATTCGTCCGAAAAAAAAAAAACTTGCGACTAGGTTTGAAATAAAAAAGTTTTATGATATCTTATTCGTTGGTTTGACGGAGGCCAGGTGGGGATGTTTAAAATTTGGGACAGAGCAATAAAAGAATCTTTTCGAAGCAATAAAACATGTAATTTTTCCTTTAAATTGTAGGGGGTTTTGTGGAAAAAGAGATACTGATTTTCATTACACCCCCCGGCAAATAAAATTGCATTTCTTTTATTATTTTTAAATCTTTATTTGGCAAAAATGTTCACTGGTTTATTTACTTTTCAGTTACTCTTTAGGGTTTCAATTGTCTTTCGAAAATTACCACAATCATTATCATATCATCATCATCATCATCTCATCATCATCATATCATCATCATCATCATCATCATCACCCTTATCATATCCATCCCATCATCATTACCATCTTTATCATCTACAAAACATCCTTTCTCCCCTCCTCCCCCCCTTTCCTCCCCTCCTTTCATCATCATCATCGTATCATCTCATCAAACATCACATCATTACCATTTTTTACATTATCATTATTGTTGTTTATTATTATTTTTTTTATGAGCTTTATTATTATTTTTGTTATTATTATTATCATTTTTATAATAATAATAATAATAATAATAATAAAAATAAAAATAATTTTTATTATCATTATTATTTTTATTTTTATTATTATTTTATTATCATTATTATTTTTTTTTTATTGTTTTTATTATTTTATTTTATTATTTTTTTTTATTTTTATTTTTATTACTATTATTTATTATTATTATTTAGTTATTATTTCATTAGATAATAATATATAATAATTATTATTTTTAAAAAATATGATAAAAAATAAAAATTTTTAAACATCTTTATTTTTTTCTTTATGTTTAGATTATAAATTATTATTACATTCCCTTATTTTTGCTATTACTAAAATCATTTTTATAAAAATTTTTACCATTTTATTTTAAATCGTATTATTTTACAAAAATTATAATCATGAATAATTATGATAAATAAATAATGATAAAAAAATAAGGTATAATAATAAAAAAAATTTAATAATAATAATAATAATAACCAATAAAATGATAATAATAAAAACAATAATAAAAATAATGTAAAAATAATAAAAATAAAAATAATAATAAAATTAATAAAAATAATAAATAATGAAAATTTCTTTATTATTATTTTATTTTTATTTTTATTATTTTATTATTATTATTTTTATTATTATCATTTTTATATATTATTATTCCTTTTTGTTTATTATTATCACTATTTTTTGTTTTTTTAATTATTATTATTATATTTTATCATTTTTATCATTATTTTTTTATTTTTTATTTTTATTTTTTGTTATTTTTTTATTATTTTATTTTTTAATTATTATTTTATTATTATTTTATTATTATCATTATTCTATTTTTGATGATATATTTTTTGCTTTTGTTCTTAAGTTTTTAAATATAATTATTATCTTTTTTGTTCTTTTAAACGTTATTATTATATTGTTTACATTATTAATGTTATCATAATAAAATAATAATAATAATAATAATAAAAATAAAATAAAAAAATAATAATATAATGAAATAAAAAATAATATAATAAAAATGGATGAGTATGATGATGTGATGAATGATGATGATGATGATTATTATTATTTTATTTTTATTATTTTATTATTATTATTTTTAAATAATACTACACTACTACTACTAATTACTATTATTATTTTTTTATTATTATTATTTATTATTATTAGATTTCATCCTTATAATTTTATTATTATTATTATTATTACTATTACCCTTTTTAATGCTATTCCCATTACCATTATTATCATAATTTATTAGATATTTTTTATCATTAATTCCCATAATTATTATTTCTTGATATTCCATCAAATAAAGCTAAAAACCGGTAAATAACTTTTTAAAACACTAATAAAATAGAAATAATAATAATAAATAATAATAATATGATAAAAATATTTTAAAAACAGATATAAAACAATAATATGACACAGTAATAGTAAAATTATATCATTAATATAAAAAATAAAAAAAATAATAATATATAAAATAATAATATAACAAAATAATAAAATAATAAAAATGATAATAATAAATAATAAAAATATAATAAAAAATTAATAAATAATAATAGAAAAGGGTGATGATGATGACAAAAAAAATAATAAAATGATAATACTAAATTAATGTATTATTATTTTAATTATAATAAAATGAGATAATGAATAATAATGATAATAATAAAAATAATAATAATGGGAAAGAAAAAAATGAAATAAAATAATAAAAATAAAATGTGTAAAAATAATAAAAATAAAAAATAATAATAATAATAAAAATAATAATAATAAAAATAATAATGAAATAAAAATTAATAGAAAAATAAAATAAATCTTTTTCTTATTCCATTAAATTAATATTTTTATTCATTATAATAAAAATAAAAACAACAAAAAGAGCAACATAAAAATGAAAATTTTGTAATAAAAATAATAAAAAAATAATAAAAAATGAGATGAAAATAAAACGAAAACATAGTGATAATGCAATGATGAGAGAAATAGTTTTAATAAAAATAAAATAAAATAATAATAATAATAAAAATAAAAATAATAAAAATAATAAAAATGATGTGATAATAATTATAGTGATAATAATAATTAAAATGATAAATAAGTTTAATAAAAGGATAGAAATAACAATGAGATGATAAAAAATTTTGATAAATAATAATAAGTAAAAATATGATGTGATGAAAAATATAATATAATAATAAAAATAATAATAATAATAAAAATAATAATACAATAAATATCACTTAAAAAATAATAATATATAATAATAATTATAAGAATAATGATAAAATGATAATTAATAGTAATAAAAAAGATATGAAAATAATAGTAATAGCGATAATATACTACTAATAAAAAATTAAGTGATATAAAAAACAATAGTAAAAATGTGATTAAGCTTTGTAAAAATATGAAAAAATTATAATATAATAATATAATTAAAAATAATAATAATAATAATATTATAAAACAATAATAATAATTTTTATAAAAATAATAATTAATAATAATAGTTAAAATAAATAAAAAGAAAATAATGATAATAAAAATAATAAAATAAAACATTTAAAATAATAATAATAAAAATAAAAATAAAAATAATAAATAATAATATAAAAATAATAATAAAAATATAAAATAGTACAACAACACAACAACAAAACAACAACAAAAACAACAATAATAATAATAAAAAGAATAAAATAATAATGATAAAAATATACTACTTTTACTACTACTCCCAAATATTGAAAAATAAAAAAATTTAAATAAAGTAATAATAAATTTTTAAAATTATCATGTTTATCACCTGAAAAAAAATGATAAAAAAATAGTAGGAATAATGATATTAATAAAAAAAAACATAAAAATTATTATTATGTTTATCATTAATATCCCAGTTATCATTATTATTATTATTGTCATTAAAAATTTTCGTTTTATCAATTTTATCAAAAAATTTATTATATTATCATGCTGTTGCCACTATCTCAAACTATTGCCACAATAATCAGTTTAGAAATAGTATTTAAAAATGAAACTTTGCTTGCCTGACTTTTGGGACTTTTTTTTTGATTTTTTTCGAAAAAAATTTTTTATTTCAATTTGCGTCCGCCAATAAAGGGATGGGAAAATTCCAGACCGGTTTAAAATGAAATAAAAGAAATATTGACTGAAAAAGTTTGAAATTATTAAAAAATATATATTAATAAAATAAAAATTATAAAATATATGATAATATAATTTATTATAATATATATATATAAATTATATATACATATATATAATAATATTATATATATTAATATATTAATGTATATATTATAATAATTTTAAAATATATATATATTATATATATATATATATATATACAATATTTATATATATTAAATATATATAATTATATATTATATATTAATATATATATATAGAGAAGAGAGGAGAGAGAGAGAGAAGAGAGGAGGAGAGAGAGAGAGAGAGAGAAAGGAGGAGAGGTAAAAACTAAAAAAAAAAAAAAAAAAAAAATTAAAGGGGCAAGAAAAAAGTACACAGACAAGTTAAAATAAAAAAGTCACCAAAATGACGTCTCCTCGTAATTTTGAAAAACCCCTCCTGGCAGATAAAACATAAAATGATCAAGAAAGATAAGGGGAAAATTTTAATTATAAAATGACAATGGTATTACGACATTAATGGTGAAAATAGCAGTAATACAAAAGAAATGAAAAAAAGTAAGAGTTGATAATAGAAAATTATCATGGTGTAGAAACCATAATTAGAGAACAATTTTGGTAAGAAAAACTATGATTTAAAATAAAAATGATAAATCTTAAATACTTACAGTGGACCTATCACAAGTTTTTATTTATGAAAAAATTCCATACCCATTTCAATCTAAAACGAATTATTCAGATAAACGTAAATCCCCAGGACAAAGTGAAATACCCCCTGGTACGATAATCCCGCATTGCAGTCAAAATTTTTCAAAAATGGGTTTGCATGAAGGAAAGCGGTGAGTTGATAAAAAAATATGATGATGGTGGGAAAATAAAAGACATGGGGGGTAACAAAAATGATTTGTTATAAGATATTTATAAAAATGATTGGGGATAATAAACATAGTGAAATAAGCATACACATTGATAATGATAAATAAAAATCTTAAGGGTGATAAGAAAAAACATTAATGATATAGGTAAAATGTAATTAAAATCATAAAAAAAAGTTGATCAGAAAAAGAAAAAGAGTAATAAAAAAAAAATGATGGTAATGTACTAAAACAACATTTAAACATAATAATAACGTCCATATAATAAATAATATAAAATAATAATAAAAATAAAATAAAAAGGTAAAAATAATAAGAAAAAATAAAAATGTAAAAATAATAAAAATAATATAACAACAAAAATAATAATGTAATAAAAAACAATGATAATAATGATAATAACAAAAATAACCAACAAAAACAACAAAAACAACAACAATAAAAATAAAAATAATAATTAAAAAATAAAAAAATAAATAAAAATTTGAAAAACAAAAATAATGTAAATTTTCATTAATAGTAAAAATAAGATAAAGATAAAAATAATGATAGAAAAGCTAAAAAATAGAAAAAATAATATAAAAAAAGTAAAATATGATACTAACAGTAACAATAAATTTTAATATTTTATATAATTATTAATATATATATATTTATATATATATATATATAAAAATATAATATTGTGGTGTTGGGTGTGTTGTGTGTGGGGATGTTGTGGTTTTGTGTTGTTGGGGGGGTGTGTGCGTGTGGTGGTGTGTGTGTGTGGTGTAGTAACAATAAAATATGATAATATTTAATATCATAACAAAAAGGATATTGATGTGAATGGGAGTGATGATGTGGATAAGGGAAAAATATAAAATAGGGAAAAAGATGAATAAAAAAATAAAAACAAAAAAAATAATAATAATATAATAATAATTAAAATAAATAATAATAATAAAATAAAAAATAATATAATAATGAGATGATAATAAAAAACAAAAATAAAATAATTATAAAAAAATAAAATAATAAAAATAAAATGTAATAATGGAAAAATAATAAAAATAATAATAAAATGATAATAAATAATAAAAGTAATAGGATAATAAAAAAATGAAAAAAATAAAAATAAAATAATAAATAATAATGATAATAAAATAAAAAATAATAACAAAATAAAAATCGTATCAAGCGGGATTGCATTATTCCATCTTTAATAAAAACAAAAATAATAATGATAATAATAACAATAACAAAAAAATAAATAATAATAAAATAATAATTAATAATAAAAATAATTATTATTATTATTATTATTATTATTTTTCTATTATAAATTTATAACTTTCCCATTAAAAAAACAAAAACAATAATAATAAATAATAAAAATTTAAAGAACGATTTCCCTACTACCCCCAAAAAGGGGAAAAGAAAGGGAAAAAAAAAAAAAAGAAAAAAAAAAAAAAACAAAAAAAAAAAAAACAATATGGTAAAGTATAAAAATTAAAAAAAGATGAAAAAATGTGATAATAATAAAACTGAAATAAATAAAAAAAATTATAAAACAAAAAAAAAAAACAAAAAACAATAATTTAATAATAATTAAAAAAATGGATGAGAAAAAAGTTAATAAGGATAAAAATTTATATATGATTAATAAAAATAAAAAAAAAAAAAAAAATGTGTAAAAATAATTAAAAATAATAATATTAATAAAAATAATAAAAATAAAATAAAAAAAAAAATAAAATAATATAATAATATTAAAAAATAAAATACAATAAATAATGATAATATAATTAATATAATATATAAAATAAATAAAATTTTTAATAATTTAAATAAAATAAAATTTTGTAAAAAACAAAAAAAAAAAAATAATAATAAAAAAGATAAATAATAAAAAAGATTTTTAATTTAAAGATAAAAGTAAAAATTAATAAAAAATGTGTGCGATGATGATAAAAAATAAAATAAAATAAAATAATTAATTAATAAAAAATAAAAATAAATAATAAATTAAAAAAATAAAAAAAAAAAAACACAAAAAATAAAAAGTAAAAAATTATAATGATAAATTTGTTTGAAAATTTCCAAATAAAATATTAAAATTTTTTATGTGTTTTAGATATTTTTTAAAAAAAATTTTATTAATAAAAAATTCAAAATTTTTCTTTAAAATTTAGAAAAGAAAATTGGAGAAAAAAACCCAAAGGAAAACAAAGTTAAAAATTTTTTTGGTTTTTTAGTTTGGTTTTTTTAAGACCAATTTTCCCCCATCTTTCCCAAAATTTTTTTAAAGTGTTCTTTTTATTTTTAATTTCCCAATTTTTTTCGGGGGTTTTAAACCCCATTTTTAGGGAAATTTTTAAAAACAAAAAAAAAACCCACCAAAACACCCCTCAAACCCAAAAACAAAACCCAAATTTTTAGTTTTCTAATTTTAATTTTATTCAAAACCCCAAACCCAACCCCCCCCAAAAAAAACCCCCCCAAAAAAAACCCCCCCAAAAAAAGTTTTTTATTTTATTTTAATTTTTTTTAAAATTTTTTTTTTTTTAAATTTTCATTTTTGGAATATTATGTATAAAAAAAAAAAAAAAAAAAAATTAAAAAATTAACACAAACCAACAAGACTTATTATTTTAAACGTTATCATATAATTTTAATATTCAAACAACAAAAAAAAAAAAAAAAAAAAAAAAAAAAAAAAAAAAATTATATATATATATTTATATATATATTATTATATATATATACATAATATATTTTATATATATATATAATATAAAATATTTATTATATTAATTATATTTATGTTATATATTATTTATAATTTTTTTAATTATAAAAGTAATAATAATATATTTTCTTTATTTATTTATTAATATCATCATATTTTATATTATTATATTTTTTTATTTTATTTTAAAAAAAAAAGGGGAAAAAAAAAACAATTAAATAAAAAAAGAATTTAAAATTTTATTTATAATTATATTAAATTATTTTTTTATATATATATATTAAAATAAATATATATATATATTTTGTATAATATATATAATAACTAAATAAAATATAATAAATAATATATATATTAAATTTTATATATATATAATATATATATATATATATATATATTTTAATAATATAAAATATAATAATAAATAATTAATTTATTTTTAAAATTTAAAAATTATAATTAAAATAATATATATATAATATTATATAATATTATATATATAAAAAAAAAACCCAAAAAAAAATAATAAAAAAAAATATTTTATAAAACAAGAAAAAATTCTATTATATGGAAAAAAATGGGATTGCTTTTATCTTTATAAATATATTTTCTCTTAATTAAATAATTTATTTATAAAACTTTTTCATTTTAATTATAATATATTTTATAATAAAAACCTAATTGCCCCCCTTTTTTTCTTATTTTTAATTCTTTATCTAATATTATATTAATTTTTTAATATATTTATATATATTATATAATATATATATATATAATATATATTATTATATTTATATATATAATATATTTATTAATAAAAACAAATAAAAAAAAAAAAAAATATTTTTTATATAATATTTATATATATATATTTTAAAAGAAAAAAAAATTACATTAAAAAAAAATATTATTATTATTTTATAAATATAAATTATAAATAATTTAATTTAAATAATTTAATAATATAAAATATTATTATAATTAATATATTTATGAAATATATAATTATTTTTATTTTATTTTATTTTTATACCCAAAATACATCCATGCAGAAAAATTTTATATATATTATATATATTATTTTAATATAATATATATAATATATATATTATATATATATATATATATATATATTACACACAATGTTTATATATATATATATATATATATATATATATATATATATATATATATATATATATATAGTATTTGTATATATGTGTGTGTGTGTGTGTGTGTGTGTGTATACATATTAGATAGATAGATAGATAGATGGAGATATATTTACTCGTATATATGCATATGTATATGTATATATATGTACATATGCATATATATCACATATATAATGCATATATATATATATATATATATATATAAAATATATATATATATATATATAAATATAAAATATATAGATTAGATACACAAACACACACACACACACGACATGCACATACACACACACACTCCCACACACACACACACACAAACACACACACACACACACACACGCACACACACACACACACACACACACACATGCAAACACATACACACTCACACACATATAAATCTCTAAATTTGTATAAACAAATATATATGTATTTATATATGTATATATATATTGTATATATATATATATATATATATGATATAATATATATATATATATAGATATATAATATATAAAATACATACAACACACACACCCCACACACACGCCACACACACACACACACACACACATACAAGTATATATCCTATATCTATATCTATATCATATATATCTCAATATATTATATATATATATATTATTATATATTATCATATATATATATATATATATATATTATATATGTGTGTGTGTGTGTGTGTGTGTGGTGTGTGTGTGTGTGTTTATATATATCTATATATATATATATATATATATATATATATATATATATAGATATCTCACATATATCTATATATAAACTATAGACGACGATGAATAGATAGATATAAGTTTATGTATGTATATCTATCTATCTATCTATCTATCTATCTATCTATCTATCTATCTATCTATCTATCTATCTATCTATCTATATATATATATATATATATATATATATATATATATATATATATATATATTTATTTATTTGGGGCTGTGTCGGCGGTGGCGGCAGAGGTGGCGTGCACCCGGAGTGACCACCCGAGGCTTAATCTGAGGCGTGCTTTCCGGGTAGGCGCTTGGAACATCCGGTCCTTGCGGCAGGATGAGCGGTTACCTCTGCTATCGCGGGAATTGAAGCGACTGGGAGTTGAGGTGGATGCCCTCTCAGAGGTGAGAATCCCTGGTAACGGCACGATCAGTGTGGGTGGTTACACCTACTACTGGTCGGGCCGCAGCGATGGTCACCACCTCCAGGGTGTAGCCATAGCCATCTCCAGTCGACTTCAGCCCGCGGTAGTCGAAGTGACACCGGTTGATGAGCGTATTATGGCATTGAGACTAAAGCATGCTTTTGGCGTCTTGTTTCTTATTGCTGTATACGCTCCTATCGATGTATATAAAATCGATGTGAAAGATGCGTTCTATGCCAACCTCGCATCTGTGGCAGACGATTGCCCCCGGCGAGATATTCGCATTGTTATGGGCGACTTCAATGGGAATCCCTGTGACGACGGGCTACGAGATGTCTGTCGGCCCCATGGCTCGGGAGCTGATCCCAGCAGCGAGAATAGCCTCCTTCTCCGGACTTTGCTAGGTCCCAGAAAATGAGGATCTCTGGCTCCTGGTACCAGCGCTCCAACCCGCATCGCTGGACTTGGTACAGCGATACAGGTACAGTGGCCAAGGAGATCGACCACATTCTTGTTAGCACGCGATGGAGTATCCTCCAGAACTGCAGGGTTTACCGGAGTGCCGAGTTCTGTGGCACCGACCATAGGCTGCTTGAGGCTACCCTGCGGGTCCACTTCAAAACTCCCCGTCCCTCCAGTGGCCACCCTAAGGTGTTTCACTTGGACAGACTAAGGGAGGAGGAGTGTGCCCGTGGGTTCGCCATGGCAGTCTCTGACCGATTCACAGAAACCAGCAACCTGACGGACCCAGTTGCTCTGTGGGAGTTCTTCAAGCGCGTAACACTTGAAGCAGTTCAGGAGTCCATTGGCATACGCCCAAGGACAAGGCAGAATTCCATCTCCCTGGAGACATTAGAGGCCACTGAAGCATGTCGCAAGGCCCGGCTGAATGGGAATCAAGTCTTGCGTCGTTCCATGGTGCGTAGGGCTCGGACACTGCTGAGAGGGGACAAGGAACAGTTCATCAGGAATCTTACTGAGGAGGTCGAAGGCCATTTCTTGGTAAATGACCTTCGCCCTGCCTACCAAGCCCTGAGAAAACTGAACCCTAAGCCCTCCTCACAGATGACTGCAGTCCGATCAGCGGATGGACGGATCATCTCAGATCATGTTGGGTTCGTGAACGTTGGGCTGAGTATTTTGAACAGTTGTACCAGGTGGACCCTCCAACAGTTAGCTTAGATGCAAGCGATGTCGCAGTGCCTGTGCCGGACCCACCCATCAGCGAGGAACCTCCTACCCTAACAGAGATTAGGCTGGCGATTTCAAAGCTGAAGAGTGGGAAAGCTGCAGGCATATGTGATATCCCTGCTGAACTGCTAAAGGCTGGGGGTGAACCTATGGCTCGGGGCCTGCATACAGTCCTGACTGCCATTTGGCAGTCTGGTACCATTCCCCCTGACCTGTGAGGGGGGTGGTCTCCTCTCTGGAAGGGGAAAGGGATCGTTGGGATTGTAGCAACTACCGTGGCATTACACTGCTCAGCATAACAGTCAAGGTTCTCGCCCACATTCTTCTGAAACGGATCCGCAACCACCTACTGAGGCATCAGAGACCGGAGCAGTCTGGATTTACTCCTGGCAAGTCCACAATAGACCGTATACTAGCGCTTCGAGTAATTGTGGAACGCCGTCGTGAGTTGGTTGTGGGTTGCTTTGCATCCTACATCGACTCAGAAGGCGTTTGACTCGGTGCATCGGGAATCGCTATGGGAGATCCTGAGGCTCAGGGGAATTCCCGACACAGATTATTGGCCTGATAGCAAGCCTCTATACTGGTACTGAAAGTGCTGTAAATTGTGGTGGGGTATTCGAACTTCTCCCTGTTAATTCAGGGTGAGGCAAGGCTGTTCCCTGGCACCAACACTTTTCACACTTGTATGGACTGGATAATGGGCAGAGCTACTAGCCAAAGTCAGTGTGGAGAACACTAGGGGATATTAGGCTCAGACCTTGACTTGCCGAACGATTTTGCCCATCCTACTAGTCCTTGGAGGCACTCGTGGCGGTATCGATGCATTTAGCAAAGAGGCGAAACCCCAGGCCTAGGGTTCCTGGACCAAGACCCAAATTTCAGGACTTGGGGACCCGTTAGGGTAACCCGTTCAGGCGATCCTGCTTGCGACGAGGACGTTGGAAATCACAGAAAGTTTTACATACCTTGGTACGGGAGTCCTATCTCTGGGTTGTCAGACCAGGAAATCAGTACGATTGGCGGCAACAGGGGCCATGAACTCGATCAACAAGAGCGTTTGGAGATGCGGTACCTATGCAGAAGGACCAGCTGCGTGTCTTCAGGGCTTGATACTGCCAGTTTTGCTCTATGAAGCGAAACTTGACGCATCCAGTGTCTGGAGTCTCGCTGATGCCTTTTGTAACAAGCCCTTCGCCGATCATGGGGTAACAGTTGGCAAGACTCGTGTCCCAACGGGGTTACACCGTGAGACTGGCATGGGACCTGTTACTTGCATAATCCGGATCGCCAACTCATGTTAATGGCCACTAGCTCGCCTTCCCTATGGACGACCCTGCCCATCAGGTTGGGCTCCCTACGAGCAACCCCGGTTGTAAAGACTGTGAGACGACCTAGGGGGATCATGGGTTGGGCAGCTCGACGAGACTGTCCCCCGGGATTAGAGATGGGCCGTGTGCCTGCCTGGAGACTCGCCTCAGAATCCTCGTGGCTGGAAGAAAAGGTGGATGCGACCCCTGCGCCCCCGTCGCGTTTTGCCCCTATGATGATGATGATGTATATATGGATACACACACACATACACAACACACACACACACACACCACACACACAATTATATATATGTATATATAAACATATATATTTATATATATATATATATATATAATATATATATAATATAATATATATAATAATAATGTATATATATTGTATATATATATATATATATATATATTATAATATATGTATATATATATATATATATACATATATATATATATATATATATATATATATATATAATATATATATATATATATATATATATATATATCTGTGTGTGTGTGTAAGACATATACACAGAAAGCGCCAATCAAAAAATGTTTTACCGTGAGTGCTTCCAGGTGTCCCGAGGCAAACACGAGCTGGTCTTGATAGTGAGAGAAGTTTTGAAGTCTGTAACAAAGTTGGGATGGAAATAATATGATGTTTCATTTAAATTATAGTCGATTTTTGGAAAAATGTTATTGATATTATTTTTTTTCTTCAAAGAACGTCTTATTCTGCTGTTCTTAAATTTAGTTAGCGCATGCCTTCTTCATATTGACAATACATATATCGATATGCGCACGAACACACATGCACACCCACAAACAAAAACACACTTATACACACGAAGATGCTGACTTTCTTGTAATATGCCATATATATGCAGATGTGCGCATGTGAGGGTGTGCATGTTCATCTTTTGTGTGTAAGTGCTTATGCCCGTTAAATCAACGTGCACTGACCTTTTTGGAAACGCCAAAAGTTCCCACTGGACATTTCCAGCAATATATTTAGGCAACACTATACCTACTCCCAAATCAGTCTCTCTCGTGAACTACAGAACGATTTATCTCGCAGCCTAAGGCAGGAAGAGCGTAACTTTGGGGTTTCATGGTATTAATTCTTCAGCAGTTATTTCTATATTTACTTTAAGAGGATAGCACATCATATGCCCGTAATATTTTCTACTATGAAGCTCAAGATATAACTTATTCATATTCACATAGGTATAGGTTTAACACATTTAGACAGATCTTCCATGCATATGAAAGTTCGTAGTTCAGTTTCTTTAATCATGATAATCAACTGAAATGGCATAAAACTGTTTGCTATTATTTCAAACTCAAAAATATTGTTGAGTGCATATGTTACTTGTTCATGTAAACTGTTACGCCTTGCCACAGAAAAATCGAAAATGTCTATTTATTCCTCTTCCGTCCTGGGCATAATTTGGAAAATAGTTGATGATGAACATGCCCAATGGATTTTGCGAAATTGCTGGAAGGAGGGTGAAATGCTGCACCTCGCCTTCAGTTCTTCGCTGCACTACAACTCTACCAATTCCGCACGTAGGAGGCCATGGTGCATGGGGCGCTGAAGCTTGTGTTTTACGACAGGACTGCACTTTCATTGCCGGGCAAGGTGGCAGGACTGACGCTAGGCCATTCGCCGGCCGGACCTGGCTCGCCCTTGATTTAACATTTCGGTTGTCTTTGAGGATTATATCTTTGCAGCAACAACGATTACAGTAAGTTCGAGGTTTTCTCTCATTCTAAGTATTGGCTCATTCTTGTGTATTTCTTTGTCAATTTCACGAAATCCTCATACTCACGAATTCTACTTAATTTTCGAGTTTCGTTCACCTGGCTGTTGAAAAATCGATAATTATATTTTTCTTGTTCATTTCATTCTCACTTTTAATTGACAGATTTGTCATCGAGTACTCTATGCAGTTTTAACATGAATTCCTCTCATTATGAGATTGTATCACAGCTATTGGCTGTAAGAATCTGCTAATTGTGCTCACCGAACAAGAAAAAAAAGAAAAAAAATTATATATATACATATATATATATATATATATATATATATATATATATATATATATATATATATATATATATATATATATATATAATAGTTCTTGACCATTTGCGTTTGTGTTTTGTTAGTATAGGGAGACTAGCTGCCTCGCTACATTGTTCTATTGTAAACCATACATTTTATGTTGTCTTTCCTTTTAAGCAGGATAGTATGTAAAACTAACCGACTTTGTCAGAACTGATGTGAGCCCTTAGAATAATTATTGGCAGATCAGTCACGCCATTCTCAATTCTTTTTTATTTAGTTTCTTGCTTACTGCAGGTCATCCTGGGCGATATCAAGTGATTTTCATGAACATACGAGTCACCCCTTCGAGCAATGGTTCTCAGATTTTTCGTATCGTTACCGTCCCCCGTTACTCCTCTTCAGTTATATAAAGCTAAAGGGAATTAATTAGAATGCTTATTTTCTAGTGCATGAATTCTATATATAAGCAATTATTATTACTCAAGAAATAAAAAAAATATGGACAATTCCTCTGTCAAAAAAATTAAATCTTAATGAGTTAAAATCTTATTTCTTTGGTAATTAACGAAAAATGGACATTATTGTTGCATTATTAATGGGAAACACGACATTGTTTGTCCTTTAATACAATACCAATGCGAGGGTATGTAGAAAACTGTACATCGTACCTCGTCATCTGCAATATTGAGCCGGTTCCTAGCTATGGTTTTCAGACAAACTGAAGGCGAGAAACTAACCAACGGTCAATTGTGGCAAAGAGAATATATACATTAAGAACTCTCTGTGAGAGCATGGGGTGTTCCTTCTTCAGGCCACAAAAGCCGGCAACTATTCATTTCGATAACGATATTCCATTACCAGGATTTTTAATCCTCTCCTCTTCATCAACAGTAAATGGTTTAGTTTGCTTACTTCTGTATTACTTATTAATTGATCAACTTATGTCTCCATTGGTTTATCATTATGTATCAGTTTACTTAAAAAGAAGTTCGATGTGGCAGTTGAACTAAGCATACGTTTATGTTATCAAGGTGATATTAAAAATTCTCATATTCATTTGTGACTCATAATTCTATGATTATTAAAGACTACATTATTTCGATAACGAACTTCTTTCAAGAGCTAACTATTAACTGATAAAATACATAAAAAATTGTAGCAGTAAAGAGAAAATGAATCTAAAGAAACTGGGTTGATTTTCATTCTCATTTCGTTGCAAATTCTGAAAAATATAGTTGTATTTTGGCAGTGTGATTACGGAATACTGTTATTTACCTTTACCATCACATGTGCATGGTTTCGAGAGAATCATTTACTTTAGAGCAGCTTATCATAAAATAAAAATGGTTTCTTAATTTTTGATTCACTGGTTATTTTGTAATGAACAGCGTGTGTGTGTGTGTGTGTGTGTGTGTGTGTGTGTGTGTGTGTGTGTTTGTGTTTGTGTTTGTGTGTGTGTGTGTGTGTGTGTGTGTGTGTGTCTATGAGTACTCTAGTACAGTGGCTTTGCAGGGGTAGTGATATTGGTATAACGGCTTCACTCTTTATTGCTAAGAGTTCAACACACAGTATGGGAACACATGAGACAATGTCTAAGCGGGGTCACGTGTCAGGTCAACCTGCCCGGAGCGAGAGGGCTAGGCCGACCTTACTACGTCGGGTGCTGGCGACGAACTGTCGAGTCAGGCGAAGTCAGATAACATCGTCATCTATGCCCTCAATGACTCAATGGTTCTTATTTAGTATTTGGAGCCACATACATTGCTCGGCCACCTACTTGTGTATCGCCCTTAAGGCGCCTTAGATTTCCCTCAAGGGTGACCTAACTTGCCTGGTCATCTCATTCTCGCATGTGTTGTCCTGGTGCATCATCGTGGCTGTTCGTCCCTGTCGTCCTCTTCTTCCTGGTCCTTGGTATAAATGTCCGTCCTCGACGTCCACACGTCCTCACAGATTTCGTCCAGGTCCTTCTTGGCGGCATGCTAGTCCTCGTCCTCGTAATCTAATCTGGACCACGGGCGTCAGGGCAGGGTGTCCTCTTCGGCATCTATGGGCAGCTGATACCTGCGCTGACGAGCTCCTGGATTTGACTGGATCTGCGGGCGTCCGCCAGGTGTCGACCATCCACAGCATTCTGGGGCGACTGGTACCTGCGCTGGATTTACGGGCGTCTTGGCAGGCAGCGCCAGTCCACTGCATCATGGGATGGCTTAACCTGCTCTGACGAACATCCTGGACCGTAGGCCTCTGGCGATCTTCCGGTGACATCCTTCCCACAGCATCCTAAGGTGACTGGTTCTGCAGTTGGTGTTCTGGTGCTGTGTTGGTTATCATCTGTCCGACTGCTATATATAGTCGGGGAACCAGATCATACACGTAAGGGCCAGATAGCAAGAGAAAAAGAAAGGCAACAAAGAAGAGGGGTGTTAAGTACCACTAACCAGTTATTTATATAAATTTGCGGTTTTTAATGTTCGTTTTTAAATTTATTTTCGTATTTTTTTTCGTTTTATGTTTTATTTTCACAAAGATAAAGAAAAAAATAGGAGAGGGACGCGTCAGTAGCGATCTGCATGGACCTGTCTTGAACTACCAACTGTCTCTGATAGATATGAGAGTAGATAAGGAAACGACAACGGCAATACACAAGGATTTACTTGAACCAATTGTCGTCACACAGAGAAGAAATAAATGTAATTTGTACATCATGTACCTGTTGTGTGTATGATATATGAGTATCGTATCAGTGGACGAACTGTGCATGAACAGTGATACATGTATGGCAACATTATTGTTTTAGACAGAAGTCAGTCGCACTGTCACCACGGTACGAAATGGATGTACTTCAGTGCAGACCTTTGTGTATCTAGTCTCTCCTGTCAATATATCACCAAAGGATTTACGTGAGTTTATCTATCCACATCTGATAGACTTTCCGTGGACATCCCACAACCACATGGCGCAGTGAGTTTCTGTGAAAAGACAGTGAAGAGATGAACCGGCAGTGTGACTCAGTGCGCAGCGTCCTCGTGTTCAGTGACTACCCTCATATTGTGAAGTGTCTGAGTAACTTTTGCAGTGCGATGAACTCTTGTGGTGTATTGTGACCAGGGACTATTGCTATTTTTTTTATTCCCCCGCATTTTGGTCATTTTAGAGCTACCCTCTACACCATTGCGCATACTCTCCGAAGCTGCACTAGCATTGTCGCCGCACCGCACAACAGGGAAGTGGAAGCTCCGCCCCTTCGTGATGTCGAGCTCCAGGTTTGGCCGACTGTGCCCAGCTGCTTTGACGCCGCGGCGTCCGCCTGACACGAGCGAAGTCCAAACCACCGGGCACAAAGAATAAATTAATTTAAACCAACATGGTTAAGAAGACGAAAGCAGCGGCTACACAAGAGGAAGTCAAGCCGTCTCCTTCATCGACGTCGCCACCAGAATCACAACCAGCTAATATTTCCATAGGTATTTTATCGCAAATGATGGAGATGTGGCGGCAAGAGGCAGAAAAAGAAACAAGCAGAAACACGACGTCGACAAGAGGACGGGGAAACGACGACAAGAGGAGCCAGTCGTAGACAAAAGGAAGATCGTCACGACAAGAGGAAGACAGCGAAGACAAGAGGACGACAGACGTAGAAGAGAGGACGACGAACAAAGAAGGAAGATGAGGAACAACGATTCTTGCAGCTATTTGCTACCCTCACCACATCTCTGATGCCCTCACAGACTGTAGGACCACAGCCTGCGGTCGCCACAGAACTTCCTGCTTCAGCGCCTTCGTCAGGCACTTCAGCACCGAAGGCTTCAGTCCAGCCTCCCCCACCCCTCACCCAAGACGTTACGTTGTGGTCGTACAAAGAATGGAGACAGCGCTGGGATGACTATGCTGTCATGATTGACCTGCATAGCCTGCCTCAGCATAAGCAATTAATACAGTTGCGTTCATGCTTATCTGCTGACACGAGAGGAACACTGGAACACAGTTTGGGTGTGTCTCCAGCTTCAGATCTACCTCTGATGGATGTCCTCCAGCGAATCCAAGACTTCGTGCGATACCAAAGAAACGAGGCTTTACGACGTCCCGCCTTTTCCCAGTGCAGCCACGCCCACAATGAGAAATTTACTGATTTTTATGTGCACCTGAAGCAAGCTGCAGATGATGTGGACCTGTGTAAGGGACATTGCAATGCTTGTATCGAGACCCAAATTAAGCATGCCATCTTGATAGGTGTTCGAGATGAAGAGACTAAACAACGTCTTTTAGAGATGAAATCTGAGGCCACCCTTGATGACGCAATAACTGTGTGTAGGTCTCGTGAGGCTGCTGAGTCTACCACTCAAGAACTACGCCCATTGCAACGCTAGAGGGGGTCTGTTTATTAGCAAGGCACGAGCTGCTAAGTAGCTGAGACCCACCCAGAGCTACAGTCGCCCCCCATCTTTTACAACTCCAGTCAAAGACTTGTGACCAATGGATATAGCACATATCAAGAAGAAGTGTCCCGCTTCTACTAGCGCCTGCCGTACTGTGAAAGTAGGCCCTTTGCAGCGTTGTCAGTTTAT
>NC_051421.1:25051560-25063644 GCF_015228065.2 Penaeus monodon | reverse complement strand
AAACCCTAAAAAAAATTAAAAAAATCATTCTGCCCACATTCTTCTGAAAGATAACGGGCCGATATCGATTGAGTCCCTGAGTATACTAGCGTTCGAGTATGTGGAACCGTCGTGGTTGTGGGTTGCTGCATCCTACATCGACTCAGAAGGCGTTTGACTCAGTGCATCGGAATCGCTATGGGATCTGAGGCTCAGGGGAATTCCGACACAGATATTGGCCGGTAGCAAGCCTCTATACTGGTACTGAAAGTGCTGTAAAGTGTGGTGGGGGTATGTCGAACTTCTTCCCTGTTAATTCAGGGGTGAGGCAAGGCTGTGTCCTTGCACCAACACTTTTCAACACTTGTATGGACTGGATAATGGGCAGAGCTACTAGCAAAGTCAGTGTGGAGCAACACTAGGCAATATTAAGGTCTCAGACCTTGACTTTGCCGACGATGTTGCCATCCTATCTGAGTCCTTGGAGGCACTCGTGGCGGCTCTTGATGCATTTAGCAATGAGGCGAAGCCCCTAGGCCTAGAGGTCTCCTGGACCAAGACCAAGATTCAGGACTTTGGGGGCCTGTTAGGGGAACCCGTTCAGTCGATCCATGCTTGCGACGAGGATGTTGAAGTCACAGAAAGTTTTACATACCTTGGTAGCGTAGTCCATATCTCTGGGTTGTCAGACCAGGAAGTCAGTAGACGGATTGGTCTGGCAACAGGAGCCATGAACTCGATCAACAAGAGCGTTTGGAGATGTCGGTACCTATGCAGAAGGACCAAGCTGCGTGTCTTCAGGGCCTTGATACTGCCAGTTTTGCTCTATGGAAGCGAAACCTGGACGCTATCCAGTGTCTTGGAGTCTCGCCTTGATGCCTTTTGTAACAAGTCCCTTCGCCGGATCATGGGGTACAGTTGGCAAGACTACGTGTCCAACCGGCGGTTACACCATGAGACTGGCATGGGACCTGTTACTTGCATAATCCGGGATCGCCAACTCATGTTATATGGCCACCTAGCTCGCTTCCCTATGGACGACCCTGCCCATCAGGTTGTCTCCCTACGAGACAACCCTGGGTGGAAGAGACCTGTGAGACGACCTAGGAGATCATGGCTTGGGCAGCTCGACGAGACCTGTCGCGAGGAATTAGAGATGGGCCGTGTGCCTGCCTGGAGACTCGCCTCGAGGAATCTCTTGTGGCTGGAAGAAAAAGGTGGATGCGACCATGCGCCCCCGTCGGCGTTAGCCCCTTGATGATGATGATGATATATATGGATACACACACACACACACACACACACACACACACACACACACACACACACACATATATATATATGTATATATAAACATATATATGTATATATATAATGTATATATATATGTATATATATATATAGTATATATATATTAATATATATATATATATATATATATATATATTATGTATATATATTATATATATATAATATATATATATATATATATATATATATATATATATATATATTATATATATATGTATATATATATATATGTATATATATAATATACAGATATATATATAATTATATATCAATCTAATATAGTACTATATATATATATATATATATATATATATACTGTGTGTGTGTGTGTGAAGACATATACACAGAAAGCGCCAATCAAAAAATGTTTTACCGTGAGTGCTTCCAGGTGTCCCGAGGCAAACACGAGCTGGTCTTGATAGTGAGAGAAGTTTTGAAGTCTGTAACAAAGTTGGGATGGAAATAATATGATGTTTCATTTAAATTATAGTCGATTTTTTGGAAAAATGTTATTGATATTATTTTTTTTCTTCAAAGAACGTCTTATTCTGCTGTTCTTAAATTTAGTTAGCGCATGCCTTCTTCATATTGACAATACATATATCGATATGCGCACGAACACACATGCACACCCACAAACAAAAACACACTTATACACACGAAGATGCTGACTTTCTTGTAATATGCCATATATATGCAGATGTGCGCATGTGAGGGGTGTGCATGTTCATCTTTTGTTTTAAGTGTTATGCCAGTTAAATCAACGTGCACTGACCTTTTTGGAAACGCCAAAAGTTCCCACTGGACATTTCCAGCAATATATTTAGGCAACACTATACCTACTCCCAAATCAGTCTCTCTCGTGAACTACAGAACGATTTATCTCGCAGCCTGAGGCAGGAAGAGCGTAACTTTGGGGTTTCATGGTATTAATTCTTGAGCAGTTATTTCTATATTTACTTTAAGAGGATAGCACATCATATGCCCGTAATATTTTCTACTATGAAGCTCAAGATATAACTTATTCATATTCACATAGGTATAGGTTTAACACATTTAGACAGATCTTCCATGCATATGAAAGTTCGTAGTTCAGTTTCTTTAATCATGATAATCAACTGGAATGGCATAAAACTGTTTGCTATTATTTCAAACTCAAAAATATTGTTGAGTGCATATGTTACTTATTCATGTAAACTGTTACGCATTGCCACAGAACAATCGAAAATGTCTATTTATTCCTCTTCCGTCCTGGGCATAATTTGGAAAATAGTTGATGATGAACATGCCCAATGAATTTTGCGAAATTGCTGGAAGGAGGGTGAAATGCTGCACCTCGCCTTCAATTCTTCGCTGCACTACAACTCTACCAATTCCGCACGTAGGAGGCCATGGTGCATGGGGCGCTGAAGCTTGTGTTTTACGACAGGACTGCACTTTCATTGCCGGGCAAGGTGGCAGGACTGACACTAGGCCATTCGCCGGCCGGACCTGGCTCGCCCTTGATTTAACATTTCGGTTGTCTTTGAGGATTATATCTTTGCAGCAACAACGATTACAGTAAGTTCGAGGTTTTCTCTCATTCTAAGTATTGGCTCATTCTTGTGTATTTCTTTGTCAATTTCACGAAATCCTCATACTCACGAATTCTACTTAATTTTCGAGTTTCGTTCACCTGGCTGTTGAAAAATCGATAATTATATTTTTCTTGTTCATTTCATTCTCACTTTTAATTGACAGATTTGTCATCGAGTACTCTATGCAGTTTTAACATAATTCCTCTATATATGAGATTGTATCACAGCTATTGGCTGTAAGAATCTGCTAATTGTGCTCACCGAACAAGAAAAAAAATAAAATAATTATATATATACATACATATATGTAATATATATATATATATATATATATATATATATATAATATATATATATATTATATATATATGATGTTCTTGACCATTCGTTGCGTTTGTGTTTTGTTAGTATAGGGAGACTAGCTGCCTCGCTACATTGTTCTATTGTAAACCATACATTTATGTTGTCCTTTCCTTTTAAGCAGGATAGTATGTAAAACTAACCGACTTTGTCAGAACTGATGTGAGCCCTTAGAATAATTATTGGCAGATCAGTCACGCCATTCTCAATTCTTTTTTTTTTTTTTAGTTTCTTGCTTACTGCAGGTCATCCTGGGCGAATTCAAGTGATTTTCATGAACATACAAGTCACCCCTTCGAGCAATGGTTTTCAGACTTTTCATATCGTTACCGTCCCCCGTTACTCCTCTTCAGTTATATAAAGCTAAAGGGAATTAATTAGAATGCTTATTTTCTAGTGCATGAATTCTATATATAAGCAATTATTATTACTCAAGAAATAAAAAAACTATGGACAATTCCTCTGTCAAAAAAAAGATTAAATCTTAATGAGTTAAAATCTTATTTCTTTGGTAATTAACGAAAAATGGACATTATTGTTGCATTATTAATGGGAAACACGACAGTGTTTGTCCTTTAATACAATACCAATGCGAGGGTATGTAGAAAACTGTACATCGTACCTCGTCATCTGCAATATTGAGCCGGTTCCTAGCTATGGTTTTCAGACAAACTGAAGGCGAGAAACTAACCAACGGTCAATTGTGGCAAAGAGAATATATACATTAAGAACTCTCTGTGAGAGCATGGGGTGTCCCTTCTTCAGGCCACAAAAGCCGGCAACTATTCATTTCGATAACGATATTCCATTACCAGGATTTTTAATCCTCTCCTCTTCATCAACAGTAAATGGTTTAGTTTGCTTACTTCTGTATTACTTATTAATTGATCAACTTATGTCTCCATTGGTTTATCATTATGTATCAGTTTACTTCAAAAGAAGTTCGATGTGCCAGTTGAACTAATCATACGTTTATGTTATCAAGGTGAAATTAAAAATTCTCATATTCATTTGTGACTCATAACTCTATGATTATTAAAGACTACATTATTTCGATAACGAACTTCTTTCAAGAGCTAACTATTAACTGATAAAATACATAACAAATTGTAGCAGTAAAGAGAAAATGAATCTAAAGAAACTGGGTTGATTTTCATTCTCATTTCGTTGCAAATTCTGAAAAATATAGTTGTATTTTGTCAGTGTGATTACGGAATACTGTTATTTACCTTTACCATCACATGTGCATGGTTTCGAGAGAATCATTTACTTTAGAGCAGCTTATTATAAAATAAAAATGGTTTCTTAATTTTTGATTCACTGGTTATTTTGTAATGAACAGCGTGTGTGTGTGTGTGTGTGTGTGTGTGTGTGTGTGTGTGTGTGTGTTGTGTGTGTGTGTGTGTGTGTGTGTGTGTGTGTGTGTGTGTGTGTGTGTGTGTGTGTGTGTGTGTGTGTGTGTGTGTGTCTGTGTGTGTGTGTAAGAGTCTATGAGTACTCTAGTACAGTGGCTTTGCAGGGGTAGTGATATTGGTATAACGGCTTCACTCTTTATTGCTAAGAGTTCAACACAAAGTATGGGAACACACGAGACAATGTCTAAGCGGGGTCACGTGTCAGGTCAACCTGCCCGGAGCGAGAGGGCTAGGCCGACCTTACCACGTCGGGTGCTGGCGACGAACTGTCGGGTCAGGCGAAGTCAGATAACATCGTCATCTACGCCCTCAATGACTCAATGGTTCTTATTTAGGATTTGGAGCCACATACATTGCTCGGCCATTGCTACTTGTGTATCGCCCTTAAGGCGCCTTAGATTTCCCTCAAGGGTGACCTAACCTAAGGGCGTCCTCGTCCACACGTCCTCACAGATTTCGTCCAGGTCCTTCTTGGCGGCATGCTAGTCCTCGTCCTCGTAATCTAATCTGGACCACGGGCGTCAGGGCAGGGTGTCCCTCTTCGGCATCTATGGGCAGCTGATACCTGCGCTGACGAGCTCCTGGATTTGACTGGATCTGCGGGCGTCCGCCAGGTGTCGACCATCCACAGCATTCTGGGGCGACTGGTACCTGCGCTGGCGAGTTCCTGGCCCTTCGCTGGATTTACAGGCGTCTCGGCAGGCAGCGCCAGTCCACTGCATCATGGGATGGCTTAACCTGCTCTGACGAACATCCTGGACCGTAGGCCTCTGGCGATCTTCCGGTGACATCCTTCCCACAATATCCTAAGGTGACTGGTTCTGCAGTTGGTGTTCTGGTGCTGTGTTGGTTATCATCTGTTCGACTGCTATGTATAGTCGGGGAACCAGATCATACACGTAAGGGCCAGATAGCAAGAGAAAAAGAAAGGCAACAAAGAAGAGGGGTGTTAAGTACCACTAACCAGTTATTTATATAAATTTGCGGTTTTTAATGTTCGTTTTTAAATTTATTTTCGTATTTTTTTTTGTTTTATGTTTTATTTTCACAAAGATAAAGAAAAAATAGGAGAGGGAGACGTCAGTAGCGATCTGCATGGACCTGTCTTGATCTACCAACTGTCTCTGATAGATATGAGAGTAGATAAGGAAACGACAACGGCAATACACAAGGATTTACTTGAACCAATTGTCGTCACACAGAGAAGAAATAAATGTAATTTGTACATCATGTACCTGTTGTGTGTATGATATATGAGTATCGTATCAGTGGACGAACTGTGCATGAACAGTGATACATGTATGGCAACATTATTGTTTTAGACAGTAGTCAGTCGCACTGTCACCACGGTACGAAATGGATGTACTTCAGTGCAGACCCTTGTGTATCTAGTCTCTCCTGTCAATATATCACCAAAGGATTTACGTGAGTTTATCTATCCACATCTGATAGACTTTCCGTGGACATCCCACAACCACATGGCGCAGTGAGTTTCTGTGAAAAGACAGTGAAGAGATGAACCGGCAGTGTGACTACCCTCATATTGTGAAGTGTCTGAGTAACTTTTGCAGTGCGATGAACTCTTGTGGTGTATTGTGACCAGAGACTATTGCTATTTTTTTTATTCCCCCGCATTTTGGTCATTTTAGAGCTACCCTCTACACCATTGCGCATACTCTCCGAAGCTGCACTAGCATTGTCGCCGCACCGCACAACAGGGAAGTGGAAGCTCCGCCCCTTCGTGATGTCGAGCTCCAGGTTTGGCCGACTGTGCCCAGCTGCTTTGACGCCGCGGCGTCCGCCTGACACGAGCGAAGTCCGAACCACCAGGCACGAAGAATAAAATTAATTTAAACCAAAATGGTTAAGAAGACGAAAGCAGCAGCTACACAAGAGGAAGTCAAGCCGTCTCCCTCATCGACGTCGCCACCATAATCACAGCCAGCTAATATATCCATAGGTATTTGGAGATGTGGCGGCAAGAGGCAGAAGAGAGGAAACAAGCAGAAACACGACGTCGACAAGAGGACGAGGAACGACGACAAGAGGAAGCCAGTCGTAGACAAGAGGAAGATCGTCAACGACAAGAGGAAGACAGGCGAAGACAAGAGGACGACAGACGTAGAAGAGAGGACGACGAACAAAGAAGGAAGATGAGGAACAACGATTCTTGCAGCTATTTGCTACCCTCACCACGTCTCTGATGCCCTCACAGACTGTAGGACCACAGCCTGCGGTCGCCACAGAACTTCCTGCTTCAGCGCCTTCGTCAGGCACTTCAGCACCGAAGGCTTCAGTCTAGCCTCCCCCACCCCTCACCCAAGACGTTACGTTGTGGTCGTACAAAGAATGGAGACAGCGCTGGGATGACTATTCTGTCATGATTGACCTGCATAGCCTGCCTCAGCATAAACAATTAATACAGTAGCGTTCATGCTTATCTGCTGACATGAGAGGAACACTGGAACACAGTTTCGGTGTGTCTCCAGCTTCAGATCTACCTCTGATGGATGTCCTCCAGTGAATCCAAGACTTCGTGCGATACCAAAGAAACGAGGCTTTACGACGTCCTGCCTTTTCCCAGTGCAGGCAGGCCCACAAATTTGAAAAATTTTACTGATTTTATGTGCGCCTGAAGCAAGCTGCAGATGATGTGGACCTGTGTAAGGGACATTGCAATGCTTGTATCGAGACCCAAATTAAGCATGCCATCTTGATAGGTGTTCGAGATGAAGAGACCAAACAACGTCTTTTAGAGATGAAATCTGAGGCCACCCTTGATGACGCAATAACTGTGTGTAGGTCTCGTGAGGCTGCTGAGTCTACCACTCAAGAACTACGCCCATTGCAACCAGCTAGAAGGGCAGTGTCTGTTTATTAGCAGAGAAAGCAGCGAGCTGCTAAAGGTAGCAGTGAAGAACCCCACCGCAGAGCTACCAGTCGCCCGCCCCAGTCTTGACAACTCCAGTCAAAGGAACTTTGTGACCAATGTGGATATAGGTCACATATCAAGAAGAAGTGTCCCGCTTCTACTAGCGCCTGCCGTACCTGTGGCAAAGTAGGCCACTTTGCCAGCCGTTGTCAGTCATCAAAGAAGAAACTGACACTAACCCTACAAGGGAATGTTCTCTTGGTTTCCCAAGATTCACGCAGCATAGCCAAAATCTGCGCGGTTGAAACTGAATCCCGTGTAGGCCCTGCATCTCTGACAATTAGATTAGTGCAGTCAGGAGGCTCTTCAGCATATGTGGACTGCATACCAGACACAGGATCTGACACGACCGTCAGGGATGTTACCCTTCTCGAGTCTCTAGGATTAACCATAGACAACCTGGACACCTCTACAGACTTCGGATTGAATAATCCTGATGGGTTGCATATGAACTGTATTGTCCTTGGATCATTATATGCTAGCATGACGTATGGTGTAGTCACCATACAGGGTTAGATAAATGTGTTGAGCTCTTTACCAGGATCTCTACTGTCCTGGAGCCACACACAGCAGCTACAAATTATCCCCAAGGACTACCCATGACAGATCCTAAGCAGAGGGCAGAGCAAACGCTTTCCCAGCAAGAACCTGCAAACAGATCAGCCTGCACAGGTAGCAAGGATCGCTACAACTTTGAAAGTTATGCCTGATCTCCCATTCAGTGCCACCCCAGGAAGCCACATGCCACCAGCCAGGCCCACCTATTCCATCACAACGGTTCTCTTTACATCCACCACGACCTCCTCCACTCTCGGCATCCCCAGGTGAGGCGAAGCAGTTTTTCCTGCGAGAATTTTCAGATGTTCTCATAACGAAGGAAGATTTCCGACGAGATAGGAAGCTCAAGGTGATGTGTGGACCCCCTATGAGGATCTTTGTAAAGGACGATGCCAAACCTGTGCACACACCTCGAGTCATTCCCCTTGCCTGGCAGGATGATGTCAAGACAGAGTTGGACTCCATGGTGACTCAGGGTATTATTACTCCTGCAGGTGATGAACCGTCTCAATGGTGTCACCCCTTAGTGGCTGTAGCTAAGCCTAAAGGTGGTGTCAGGATAACTATTGACCTTACCAAACTTAACAATCCAGTGCTCCGTCCTGCCCATCCCTCACCAACGCCTCATGTTGCTGAACGTCGTATCAACCCAAAGGCACGGTACTTTTCCACATTGGATGCCTTATTTCGACTATGGCAAAATACCTTTAGAGGAGCAAGATCAACATTTAACAACATTCATCACCCCTTATGGTTGCTTCTGCTTTTGTCGTGGACCCATGGGCTTCGCGGCCACAGGTGACGAGTATTGCCATCGAGGTGACATAGCCCTCGATGGAGTGCAGCAGTATGTAAAGGTGGTAGACGACGTCCTTCTATGGGATGAGAACTATGCATCCCACCTACAGCACGTACAAGTTCTTCTGAGATGCTGTGCACATGGCATTACTATGAACGCTGACAAGTTCGTGTTCACAGCACCTAAAGTGTCATTCTGTGGGTATATCCTGTCAGGGAATGGAATTGCAGCTGAAGAAGAGAAGGACCGTGCCATTGCTGAATTCCCAAAGCCAGCTAACCTGACAGACCTCCGATCATTTATGGGCTTAGTGAACCAACTGGCCGAGTTCACCCCTGCTATCGCTGAGTCTGCAGAAGTTTTACGTCCCCTCATGAGTCCCAAGCATGCCTTCATATGGACTCCTGACCATGATGCAGCATTTAGCCGTGTGAAGAAAGCCCTGTCACAACCACCTATTCTCGCCCATTTCGAACCAACACTCAAAACCATACTTCAGACAGATGCTTCCCACCTGTATGGTGTAGGTTATGCTTTGTTGAAAGAACATAACCCTGAAGAATGGCGATTAGTTCAGTGTGTTTCCCGGTTTCTCGCAGATGTGGAGACAAGATATGCCACAATTGATTGGAACTAGTGGCAGTAGTATGGGCTATGATGAAGTGCAAGTACTACCTGCTTGGTTTGCCCCACTTCACCCTGATGACCTTCCATAGACCTCTAGTGTCCATATTTAAATCATACACATTAGATGCTATCGATAACCCCCGACTTCAACGCCTAAAGGAGAAGATAGAAGGTTACGTCTTCACAGATATGTGGCATAAAGGAAAGGAACTGTCAATCCCAGATGCCCTTTCCTGTGCTCTAGTGGACTCACTGTCCTCTGAGGATATCGCTCTTAGTGATGACACATGTAACTATGTCAGATGTGTAGTGACTCAGCGTATGGCCACTCTGAGTGGACAGTACAGACTTGGTGCTTGATAAGATGCGAGCAGCAGCTCGTGAGGATTCGGTGTATATCAAGCTCCTGGACAATGTGACTCATGGTTTCCCTGCCAACTGTAATGACTTGGACCCTGATCTACTCCCATATTGGAAGGAACGTGACAATTTGTACCATGATGAGGAGCTAATCCTTTTTGGACTTCACATTGTAGTTCCTTCTACCCTTCGCTAGGAAGTGTTGGCTCGCCTGCATGACAATCATCGTGGCATGGAGGCCACAAAACGTCGTGCCCAACAGACTATGGTGGCCTGGTTTCAATTCAGATATCACAAATGCAGTTAGATCATGTGAACCTTGCCAAGTACTTCTGCCAAGTCAGCAACAGGAGCCCATGCTGACAGAAGAAGCACTGACCAAACCCTTTGAGTCCGTGTCAGCAGACTTTTTCAGTGCAGCAGGAGTCTTTCCTTGTGTATGTTGACCGGCTCTCAGGATGGCCTGTAATAGCATGCTGTGGCACTGACACTACAGCCGCAGCCACCATCAGTTTCTTCAGGAGATTCTTCCGTGACCTCGGCTACGCACTGATGGAGGAGCTCAGTTTTCAAGCCGAGATTTTAACGATTTTCTGTGCGAGGGGGTTTCGTCGATTGATTGTTTTGGATTTTTTAAAATTATTGCCCTCAGAGCAAAGGCATTAGCGATGAATACTTGTTAAATAAAAATTTAAAAATTTTTTTAAAAACTTTAAAAATATCCAAAAATATCTTATAAAAACAATAAACAAATAAAAAATCAAAGCAAAAATTATACTTAAGTATAAAATTATTGCAAAACTTATGCATAAAAAAATTTTTTAAAAATATTAGTTCCCAAAAAAATAAAAACCCCTTTTTGGCCCAAAACCCTCCCCCAATACATTTCAGTGTATATGGGGAGACAATACATCGTCTTTGGCCGGAATTTTGCACATTTTTTCCACTACATGTGGATTTTAAATGGCTCTTTGGCACCTTTCACAAAGTGTTTGATTTTTAGCCATCATCGGCCCATGGGTCATTTGTGGCCCGATTCTTAGTTTTGTTAATGCAATTTCCATTTTTCATTTAGGGTGGATGCTAGTCCCCCAAAACTGTCAAGGTCACCCCTAATTGGGGGGAGGCCTCCATTGTTCCCTTCCCATTATTGCGAAAAACAACCCTTAGGCTGGGTTTTAGTGGGTGTGTGGGAGGGGGAAAAACGACCCTCAAAAGGGGCGACCAGCAGCTACCTTGGCCTTTGAGCAGTCGCTCTTTCCCCATGATACCAAAATGCGGGGACCCAACAAAGATTATCTTTTTTCGTGTTGACACAGTGAAGCCATCTTGAACCTCCCTTACTACTGGATTGATGAGTTTAAAACCTTTATTGCTTTCAAGGGACTACAAGTCCAAATATCACAATAGAAGGTTCATAAAATCTTGTCACTTAAAATGCTCAAAGGGTGGCATGTAATCTGCAGTAAAGATCGAGGTGCTAGAAAAGGCCGATCAGTCTTCCTTTTGCTCACTTTCAAAGCCCACCCCATTTTCAGATTTAAAACATCGTAATATTTCCTCGATCCTTGGTATTAGAAATAGCTAAGAAATTTTTCTCGACTTTGCTTTTGATCTCTCCCCTTTCCCATTTCCGACCAATCAGGTTCGACTTGATTTGTCCAAGGGGGAAATTGGGGGGTTCCCAAAAGCCAAACCTTAGTGAACTCAAATTAAGGTCTTCCACAAGATTCCTTTTTCCCTACCAAGGATCGGTACCTCAAGGGGGTAAAACCAACTGGATTGTAGTCTCGTTAGTAATTTTGGTTTATGTAGTCCCGGGTAATGAAAGAGGGGTTTTCCACTCCAAAACCCGGGATCCACAGGTGAAACCTGAAAGCCCTCAGATTTGGAGCTTTTATAGAAAAAAGTCCCCAAATCCGGAGAAAATGGGAGTTGCAGAAAATACACCCCACAGCCATAATTAATTTTTTTAAATAAGCCTCGGGAAAGCCGTAGAAGGGGGTTGTGGGTCTGCACCCCCAAAAAAGATTAAAGAAACCGCAAAAAACCCCAAGCGCTTTTGTAGCTTCACTTTTAACGTTTGAGGAGGCACCCCCTGAACCTTTAGTCAAAAAAGGGAGAAAACCCAAAAAATTTTTTTCTTCACCCCCCCCCCTTTTTTTT
>NC_051421.1:25048365-25051460 GCF_015228065.2 Penaeus monodon | reverse complement strand
GAGAAAGCCTGATCCTCGCAACTTTGCAGTAATCATACAAATCAGAACCCTCCTTTCCCCCCCACCTCCCCCACCACGGAGTCCTGGGGGGAACTATATTGGGGCTAAAAGTCCCCCAACCCCACGGGGCAATGGGGGAACTATACGCAGCCATATCCCCACCGATGAACGCGCCCGCCTGCCCCCAGCCATATTTGCCCAGCCAAATGACCCGACCGGGCCCGATCAAGCCACCCGTCTAACCAGAATAGAGGACCAAAGAAGTGTGTTGCTAGCCGCAGGGTGCAGCATGCAGCATCGCTCAACCTCAAGGATTCCTGTCTCCTGGTAATACAGGACACCAGGCATGGCAAACACACGTGGAAGAGTTCTCCCTGGTCCAAAAAGGAATGAACCAGGGGGGGGTGCCCCTTTTCCCTCTCCTGGGCCCTTGGTGCACCAGGAAGCCACCCTGTCCCATCCCTCACTAGCGACCCATCCAGTATGGATAGCCCCCCGTCCGGCTCTCCAGATCATTGGGACCCCAGGCTCCCTCACCGCAGCAAGGCAGCTTCCGTTAGGGGGGAGTGACATGTGATGTTCCAGAGGGAATGGCCAGGGTATTGCATAGGTCGTCAGGGAGAGAGAGCTAGATCTTTGCAAATTTGTAGAGGTACCTGTAAGATTATGTGAGCGAGGAAACCCCAAAAATGAGGCCACCTGTGAGGTGGGAGACTTCAGACGGGGGCCCAAAGGGAAAAATGGGGGCCCCATTCGTTCCTCGAAAAGTGGATGAGGGCCCAAGCAAAGGGCTTAGAACCCCACACGACCTCAAGCCAACTATCCCCGGAGATGCAGGCCTACCAGGAGCATGACTAAAATGAAGATAATACATGATGAATATGATATAAAATCCTAAAAGGAATAAAGAAAAAACGGGGCAAGAAAGGGGTGATAGGTGATGGGTATGGTGAGGGGGGGGGGGTGAAAACCTCACAAAGTCATACAAATTAGAATTCTTCATTTCCTTATCCCCCCCCCCCACCATGGAGTCCAATGGGGGAAGCTATGGGTTGGGCTCAAAATCTCCCAACAACCACAGGGGTAGTGAGAAAATATTCGCAGCCACTATTACAATCTGATAGCATTGTGGGACCTATGCGCTACCGACTAAAAAGTGATTGTTGACCCTAACCATTTTTGACCAGCCGATTACTTGCCGGGCCTTGATCAAGCCCCCTGTCTAACCAATGAGGCCCAAAATGGTGTTTTGCTCTGCGGGCCCCCAGCGTGGTAATCGTAACCTAAAGGACTTCTGTTCCTATAATACGGGTCCACGCACAGCAAAACACACGGGGGAGGTTCTCTCTGGTGGAATGAACCATGGGGTGGGTGCCCTTTCCCTCTCATGGTCTTCTTCCCGGGGAACATTTTGCTCACCCCTCACGGGGTGACCCCTCCAGTATGGGGCGCCCTCTGGTCCAGCTCCCCAGATCTTTGGGGATTTTCAACCCCCCCCCCCAACCTCCCACCACGGCAAGGGGCTCCCATTGGGGGGGGCGAATTTTAATGTGCTTCTTCCTTTTAAACTTTTTCTCTTCTATAAATTTTATAAAACCCTTTTTTTTTTTTTTTTTTTTTTTTTTTTTTTTTTTTTTGTTTTATTCGTCTGGTGGTGTGCTCTCACCTACTGCCCCTTTTTTAGCAAGGTTTGGCAGCAAGGGAGTAGCCCAAAATATAAACTCTGTTCCTCTAGTGTGCTGGAGAATGCCACCTGGGTATCACTAGGGGTCGAGCCTAGGACCTCTATTTTTCTTAATGCTCTCCAAACCCCCCCCCCAAAAACCCCTCTCATCTCATCCATTCCACTATGTCACTGTAAGAGGTCAAAATTAAAGATCATTTTTCCGTGGGGGCCCAGCCCTAGCCAGTGGGACATCCTCGCCAAGGATCTTTTTGATGCCAATATCAGGGTTCTTTGGTACTACCAAATCCATTAAGGATACCTAGCCATAATCGATGACAACCAACAAGCCAAAACATCTCCAAGACAATTGACCTAAAGAATTTGGGGTTCACTCCTGGGCTCTCCCTTGACATGAAGATCAAGCTCACACTGGTATTCAACGACTTGACAGACACACGGTCTACGAGCCTGAATCAGTCATTGCCGACGAGATCATGGCAGCTGCTCCCGACACTCAAGTAGAAAACGTGTATGTCATGAAAACCTCCTCTCTTATGAAAGTCCGCTTCTCAGGCCGCCAACTGAATCAAAGAAAAGGGAATTCACCTATCTTATCTCTTTGTTGCTCCATGGCAAATAGAATTTGAGCGCTTCATGCCACTCAGGCAATGCATGAACTGCTGTGGATATGTCCATCTAAAAGCAAGGAAGCAAAAAAAAAAGCCAGGTGTTCTGAAAGCAGCTCTGGCACGCACTCGTACAGGAACTGCAAAATTTCCATAAAAAAAATGCATAAACTGCGGTGATGATCACCGCACGTTTGCCAACAGCTGCCCTATATGGAAAGAAGCAATAAAAATCCACAAAAAAAAAAGAGAAAAAGCTGGCCCTTTTAAAAGTCGGGGCACAAAGGCACAAAGAAATGGTGAGGAAACCACTAATGCCGGAAACCCTTGATAACCAAGTCCACTAGGACTAAAAACCAGCTAAACCAATCACCACCGGGCCCCTTCTAATAAAATTCCCCAAAAAAGATCATGTGGTCCTCCATCCCACCGCAGAAACCATTGCCCCCAGAGAAGGGCTTCAGGGACCATGTGAAAGAGGCCCTGCAAAAAAACGCACCCAAGCTCGATTTGGGGGGGCGACCCGGGGAATCCTTAAATCATCCCCCCCGCAAAATCCCCAATTCCTCTCTTTTGCACAGGGGGTCACAATACAAGCTCTGGAAAATAGCTCGTGAAGATCTCCCCATTCCAATCACTCCCGTGACAGACACTTTAGTGAGACCTAAGGAGTAAAGACAAAAAAAGCCACCTCGGACCCCCCAGGGAGGACCCCCCCACCTCCCCCGATCCACCTCCCCCATCCCTATCATTTAAAAAGTCAAGGCTGTCACAGGATGGATGGGACTGCTTCTGGGCGGGAC
>NC_051421.1:25034908-25040765 GCF_015228065.2 Penaeus monodon | reverse complement strand
TTTCTGAAAGCAGCTCTGGCACGCACTCGTACAGGAACTGCAAAAGTTCCATAAAAAAAATGCATAAACTGCGGTGATGATCACCGCACGTTTGCCAACAGCTGCCCTATATGGAAAGAAGCAATGAAAATCTCACAAGAGAAAGAAAAAGAGAAAAAAGCTAGGCCTCTTAAAGTCGTGGCACAAAAGGCAGCAAAAGAAATGGTGCAGGCAACCACTAATGCCTGGAAACCCTTGATCAACCAAGTCCACTAGGACATAAAAACCAGCTGAACCAATCATCCACCTGGCCCTTCCTAATGAACTCTCCAAAAAGATCATGATGGTCCTCCATGCCCACCTGCAGAATCTCATTGCCCCCAGAGAAGGGCTTCAGGCACCATGTGAAAGAGGCCCTAGCAAAAAAACAGCTACCCCAAGCTCGATCTGGGGGAGGCAGACTCCTGGGGAATCCTTAAAGTCATCCAGCCCCCTGCAAAATCCCCAGATATCCTCTCTGTAGCTACAGGGGAGTCATCACATGACATAGCTCTGGAAAAATAGCTCGTGAAAGATCTCCCAATCACTCCTGTGACAGACACTTCAGTGAGACCTAAGGAGTAAAGACAAAAACAGCCACCTCGGGATCCCCGCAGGGAGTACCCTCCCACCTCCCCTGATCCACCTCCACCATCCCCTATCATTAAGAAGTCAAAGAGCTGTCACAGAGATGGATGGGACTGCTTCGTGGACGGCACTGCGGTCGACCCCAAATTTTATGGTATCCGATTGTTTGCTGAAAATCCCCAAAAAATATGCATACTCTGGAAGAGAAGAAATCGGGCAAGAGATAAAAAGGAACCGAATCTAGTGGCTAATGACCAAAGCACAGCATCATAACATGGTTATAGCTCAGCACATACATACACACCTCCTGGAAGGTAACATACACATCGACAATGCCATAATTGGACAATAGGATAACATACGCAAAATACTCAATGGTCACTTCATAGATGACACAAAAACTACTAACATAATATGGTACTCAACACACTACACTCACGCCTCACCATCATACAGCACAACCTCTTATACTGGATAACACGAGAAAACGAACTCTGCAACGCCTACAGAAAACACGACCCACATATCATCCTTATAAACAGCCATGGGCTCAATAACGCTAATCCACTGAAAATCTACACACACACACAGTCTACTCTTCCAACAAGTCACAAGAACAAAGTGATGGTGTATCTATAGGAATCAAAAACAATATCCAACATAAAATCATTAACAACTTTCACTCAGATCTCTTGGTAGTCGAAATAAAACACACCATAAGGACCCATCATACTGGCAACACTATACTTACCACTACGTAGAGTAAAATCAACTAAAGTAAAATCAACTAAAAAGTAGAAACACAAAAAAAATACTAATTCACTTATATATATATATATATATATATATATATATATATATATATATATATATATATATATATATATATATATATATATATATATAATACAAAATAACAAAAATAAATATCCATAAAAAATCTTGTTCTTGTTCTTGTCAAAATATAAAGTAAAACCAAATAAAAATAATAAAAATAAAACCAGACAAAAATCTTTCTTGTTCTTCGTTTAGTAATAATAATAATAAGTCCTGTTCACTTGTTTGTTTTTTTGCCAGCATGATGAAAATTAAATATAAAAGTATAAAAATACTATCATATAAAAAAGTTCTTCTTGAGTTCACATATCATAATACCTGCCCCTTCCTCTCCAAACCGTGATAATGATGATAAAAGAGACAAAGAATGACATGCACCTCTTTATTTTATTGTTGACCTTGTGTACGAGATCACCATTCCCCGATCCTCCAGCGGGACACTACAACAGCAGAAGCAACACAAGGACTGCCCAGCCACAACAGTCAGCAACACGAAGACTGCCGACTGGGGAGCCAACCAGCTCCCCGTTGATCTCCACTTCACACCTAGCACCCAGCCATACCTGTGGGCACTCAAACCCACAACAATCACTCCATAAAGTGATATAGACCAGTCCAAATAGTAGATGCCAAATCATCTACTACACTACTGTACCGGAAGAGACTGGCCTAACTTGCATCTGACTAAGAGAGGTCAAAGTCACTTCAACCGAGAGTAAGATGATTTTCCATAGGTTGAATGTGGAGTATGTGACTGTGTCATGTTGGCGTGAACTTTCATTGTTGTTTATGCTTGGTTTTATTTCTTTAATAAATAATGATTCTAATATTTTTAAAGCATATATCATTTGTTTTTTTCATTATTTTGAGGGTATTATGACCATTATCAAGTCTATAATAATAACTTGATTATGATCATAATACCTTTAAACCCTCTGTGTACAGAAAACCTATTTTTATTGGCCTTGGTTTGAATTATTTATTCTTCTTATCTTTGATGTTTAAAGGTAATGCTGTCAGAATATTGTTGCACAGATATTTTCAGATATGTCCAAATTGACATTCTATAAACCGAGAACTTCAGTTTTTAGTTGTTTTTTTTTCTGTCATTCAAACATAGATAAGACTATCCTTCAATAAGATTCTTTCCCCAGAACCAATGAATTACAAATTCCCTTTGGCTGTCATTCAAAAACAGATAAGAATATATATATACTGTGGCTTGGTGTAAAATATAATATATAATTTTATATAAATATATATATATATATATATATACATATATATAAAATTTTATATGATATATAAATTTTATTATATATATCTATATTATATATATATATTTTATATATATACACATATATATACCCCATCGTGGTTTGGTTTTATATATATTAATATTAATATATATATATATATATATATATATATAATATATATAAAATATATTATATAAAATATATAAAATTATTTTCATACACATTATATTTGTACATATAGTGTGTATATATATGTACATATGTATATATACTGTGTATATTTACATATGTATCTTCTTTTTTAAACGGTAGGTCATGTCTTGAGCCGCCTGGTCACAGCTGATACTTAGTTTTTTCATGTTGTGAGCTCTTGGAGTGAGTACGTGGTAGGGTCCCAGTCCTTTCCCCGGAGAGTGCCGGTGTTACCTCTTTAGGTAAACATTCTCTCTATTTTTCCGGGCTTGGACAAGCCCCTGGGCTTGGGTGGCTTTGGCCCCCCAGTGGGTAGGTAGCAATCAAGGTGAAGTTTTTGCCCAAGGGAAACAACGCGCCGGCCGGTGACTCGAACCTCGAACTCAGATTTCCGTCGTGACAGTCTTGAGTCTGATACTCTAACCATTCGGCCATCGCGGCCTTATACATATGTATACCATATGTATATAATATATAGATATATATATATATTATATATATATATATATAATATATATACATATTTAACATATGTATAAGGCCGCGATGGCCGAATGGTTAGAGTATCAGGACTCAAGACTGTCACGACGGCAATCTGAGTTCGAGGGTTCGAGTCACCGGCCGGCGCGTTGTTCCCTTGGGCAAAGAACTTCACCTTGATTGCCTACCTAGCCACTGGGTGGCCAAGCCAGCCCAAGTCAGTGCTGGTCCCAAGCCCGGAAAAAAATAGAGAGAATGATTACCTAAAGAGGTAACACCGGCACTCTCCGTGGAAAGGAACTGGGGACCCTACCACGTACTCACTCCAAGAGCATCACAACATGAAAAAACTAAGTATCATGCTGTGACCACGGCGGCTCAGACATGAACCTACCGTTAAAAGAAGAAGATACATATGTATATATACACAGTATATATACATATGTACATATATATACACACATATATGTACAGAATATAATGTGTATGATATAATATATTTAATATATATATATATATATATATATATATATATATATATAATATATATATATATATATATTATGTATATATGTATATATATATATTATATATATATATATATATATATATATATATATATAACCAAGCCACAGTATATATATATTCTTATCTGTTTTTGAATGACAGCCAAAGGGAATTTGTAATTCATTGGTTCTGGGGAAAGAATCTTATTGAAGGATAGTCTTATCTATGTTTGAATGACAGAAAAAAAAACAACTAAAATGAAGTTCTCGGTTTATAGAATGTCAATTTGGACATATCTGAAAATATCTGTGCAACAATATTCTGACAGCATTACCTTTAACATCAAAGATAAGAAGATAAATAATTCAAACCAAGGCCAATAAAAATAGGTTTCTGTACACAGAGGGTTAAAGGTATTATGATCATAATCAAGTTATTATTATAGACTTGATAATGGTCATAATACCCTCAAATAATGAAAAAACAATGATATAGCTTAAAATATTAGAATCATTATTTATTAAAGAAATAAAACCAAGCATAAACAACGATGAAAGTTCACGCCAACATGACACAGTCACATACTCCACATTCAACCTATGGAAAATCATCTTACTCTCGGCTGAAGTGACTTTGACCTCTCTAAGTCAGATGAAAGTTAGGCCAGTCTCTTCCGGTACAGCAGTGTAGTAGATGATTTGGCATCTACTATTTGGACTGGTCTATATCACTTTATGGAGTGATTGTTGTGGGTTTGAGTGCCCACAGGTATGGCTGGGTGCTAGGTGTGAAGTGGAGATCAACGGGGAGCTGGTTGGCTCCCCAGTCGGCAGTCTTCGTGTTGCTGACTGTTGTGGCAGGGCAGTCCTTGTGTTGCTTCTGCTGTTGTAGTGTCCCGCTGGAGGATCGGGGAATGGTGATCTCGTACACAAGGTCAACAATAAAATAAAGAGGTGCATGTCATTCTTTGTCTCTTTTATCATCATTATCACGGTTTGGAGAGGAAGGGGCAGGTATTATGATATGTGAACTCAAGAAGAACTCTTTTTATATGATAGTATTTTTATACTTTTATATCAAATTTTTATCATGCTGGCAAAAAAACAAACAAGTGAACAGGACTTATTATTATTATTACTAACGAAGAACAAGAAAGATTTTTGTCTGGTTTTATTTTTATTATTTTTATTTGGTTTTACTTTATATTTTGACAAGAACAAGAACAAGATTTTTTATGGATATTTATTTTTGTTATTTTGTATTATATATATATATATATATATATATATATATATATATATATATATATATATATATATATATATATATATATATATATATATATATATATAAGTGAATTAGTATTTTTTTTGTGTTTCTACTTTTTAGTTGATTTTACTTTAGTTGATTTTACTCTACGTAGTGGTAAGTATAGTGTTGCCAGTATGATGGGTCCTTATGGTGTGTTTTATTTCGACTACCAAGAGATCTGAGTGAAAGTTGTTAATGATTTATGTTGGATATTGTTTTTGATTGCTATAGATACACCATCACTTTGTTCTTGTGACTTGTTGGAAGAGTAGACTGTGTGTGTGTGTAGATTTCAGTGGATTAGCGTTATTGAGCCATGGCTGTTTATAAGGATGATATGTGGGTCGTGTTTTCTGTAGGCGTTGCAGAGTTCGTTTTCTCGTGTTATCCAGTATAAGAGGTTTTGCTGTATGATGGTGAGGCGTGAGTGTAGTGTGTTGAGTACCATATTATGTTAGTAGTTTTTGTGTCATCTATGAAGTGACCATTGAGTATTTTGCGTATGTTATCCTATTGTCCAATTATGGCATTGTCGATGTGTATGTTACCTTCCAGGAGGGTGTATGTATGTGCTGAGCTATAACCTTTAGCTCTCTTTGGTCATAGCACTAGATTCGGTTTTATCTCTGCCGCTTGGTCATTAGCCGACATATTTTGCCGGTCGT
>NC_051421.1:25025124-25032624 GCF_015228065.2 Penaeus monodon | reverse complement strand
TTAGCAAACGAGGGGAAAAAAATAAGTAAGTGTAAAAAAAAAAGGGAAGAGAGGAAAAAAAGGGAAAAGAAAAAAAAAAAAAGAATAAAAGAAAAGAAAAACGAAAAGGGGGGGGTGATTAGGAAGAGGCCAAAAAAAAAAGATAAAAAAAAAGAGCAACGAGTGAAAAGGGGAAAGGGGGAAAGGAGAGAGAGAGCAAATGAGAGAGGGGAAGAGAGGGGGAGAGGGGGAGAAAAGAGAGAGAGAAAAAGGAGAGAGGGAGAGAGAGAGAGAGAGAGAGAAGAAAAAATGCAAATATGCAAAAAAAGAAAAAGTAAAGGGGAAAAAAAAGAGAGAGAAAAAAAATAAAAGAAGAGACAACCAAAAAAAGGATGCATATTGCGCGTGGAAAAAGGGACTGGGGGTTCGGAGAGAGGAGAGGACGGAGCAAGATTTTTTGAAAAGGGGAATGATGGGGGGGTAGGGGGGGAAGGGAACACGAAAGGGGGGGGGGGATGGCGGGGGCGAAACGGATTCCGTTCCTAAAATTTAAGTTGCATCGCTAACCTTTTTTCTGCCCTTGCCTACCAACGACACAGCTTTTCCCCCTTGTTTTTATTCCTTGTTTTTTCTCTTTTATTGTGTGTAGGTTTGTGTGTGTGTGTATTGGGGGTTGTGGTGTTGTGGTGTTTGTGGTTGTGGGGGTTGTGTGGTTTTGTGTGTGTGTTGATCATCTCAATTTTTATCCCAAACTTTACTATTTTTTCCCTCATATTTATTATTTTTAATATTATTACTATTTTCTTTACCCCTTTTATCATTATCATTTTACCATTTTTTGTTGTTGTAGCTATTTAATAATCATCATTTTTTTCATAAAAAATTTCATGATCATCATTTTTTTATTACATTATCGTCCCCAAAAATGTTTTGATATTTTCTCATCTTTTTGTTATAGTTTTATTTTAGCATTGTGCTGTAATTAATATATTTATTGTTTTAGAAATGCTATTTTTTTGTCTGTCATCTGATATATATCTTGTCATGGGTATCCCTTTTTTTAATTTAAGTTTAAATGTACATCTTCCCTTTAGAAGGTAAGGTAACGATATGTTTCTTTTATCCTGCTACAAAATTACAATGAAAAGGGTAAAGGATAATCATGATAATCATCAAATGAAATTTTTTCCCACACTTTTTCATCATCACATCCTCATCATCATATCACATCATATTTTATCTTTATCATCCATCATCACCCTTATTTTATTTTTATTTTTATTTTGTTATTGTTGTTTTTATTATTGCTTTTGGTTTTTTTGTTGTTGTTATTATTCATTATATCCATTTAAAAATTATCATTATTATCATATTATCATTTCTTTTTTCTTTTTCTCAGCTTTCCCCATGCGGATCGCCGGTGAATGAGCCTTTCATGTGTTTCGTTGTTTAACCCGCGACATTTAAATTTTTCTCCCTAAAATCTTTTTTACAAACTTTCCATCGTGTTTTAGTCTTCTCTTCTTCGTTTCCTGATTCATTTTTTGATTTCTTCCCACATGATCTTCCCCGTCTTCTCCTTAAATGCCGAACCACTTAGTCTTCCTCCCAAATCTTCTTTGATTTTTCAATACTTCCCCCGACCTCGATTATCCGGGGTTGGGACGGCCGATGAAGGGCTGGCTGGCTATACCAGGGTGGGTTACTATTTCACCATTCTTTGTTTTATTTTAAAACAACATTTTCTATTAATATTCTATATTTATCTTTTAGCAGTCTTCATCATTTTTTTATAATAATTTAATCATCCAATGATTGCTGGAAACCTCCTTTTGTGGGGGTTTCTTTTTTTATTTACCCTTTTTTTTGTGCAGGGGCATTACGTTCCCGCCGTAAATGTAATTTAGTAAAAAGTGAAACTTTCTGTCCAAATTTAAAAGGAGACTTACTACGGAATTTTGTTTCTTTTTTTAGTCTCTTCTACAATGACGAGTGTTCTCGCGAGCGGGACATTAAGAAGTGGGGAACTTGCCTACAAGTTTTTTCCGGGTGTAATATCAGGAGTTGGGTAACAGCGCCCAAAGGAAAAACAGATTGGCGGGTGAAAAAGGGTCTGAGAACGAACTTGCTTAGGACAGTGGGGCTTCCTTCCCAGTTTTGCTCATCGTGCGCCTTCAAACTACGTGTCTTGGACTCACCCATAAAATAAGAGAATATAGTAACTAAATATCCTTAGGGGTATAAGAAAAAAAATCAATATTCAAAATCTTTTTTTACAAAATGCTTCTATAAATCAAGAAAAAAAACTCATGTAATGTACACATTTTAAAAGACATACATGTACTCCCGGTTATATAAAAAATCTTTGGGATGCCTTTCATGTCTTAAAAATTAGTGAAAGACTTTAATACAAAAGGAGTGAACCCGAACGCCATTAGCACTATTAAAAAACTATACTAATACATTTGAAAATCAAAAACTTCAAAGGAACTCGAGGGGAGAAAAAAAGGAGAAAGTGAGCATCATTTAACAACTTCGAAAAGACAAATCGGAAAAAAAAGTTTAGAATCGGGGCCACGCCCCCAAAAGTTGATGGTTGTAACACTGTGTGAAAAAGGGTGCAAAGGGTTTTCTCTTTTCCTTTTTAAAATAAGGTTTTTGCACAGAAAAAATTTTTTTTTTTGTTTCACGTTTATGTGAGACATGTTTTGGTGTTAATCCTGGATTCAATATGTTCCCTTTTGTGGACGAGAAAAAACCGTGTCCGGTGACCTTAAAACTAAATAATTTTTTATTTCATTTTGATTTTTATTTCACGTACTGTACCCATGCAATTGTCTGTTTTATTAAAATTCGAAACATTTTAAAACTGAGGAAAATTTTCTACATTGAAAATTGCAATAATTTTTATATATAATAATATATATATATATATATAAAATTAATATAAATATATATATAATATATAACTATATATTTAATATATTATATTAATATATATATATATATAATATATATTAATATTAATATATATATAAAATATATGCAAATATACCCATTATATCTATATATAAAATATTTTATTATATTAATTATTATATATAATATATAAATTAATATATATACTATATAATATGTAATATATTATATGAAAAACATATAGTTATTATATATAATAATTATATATATTTTTATACTATAAATTTATATAAATTTTAAATTTTACATATACCTATATATATAATAATAAAAATATTAATATAAATATAAAATATATATATTAAATATACATCATATATATATATTATAATAATATATATTATATAAATTTTTTATTTTTTATTATTGTTTTTATATATATTATATAATATTATAATATATATATATTATATATATAAATTTTATACCCGTAGTTTTGGAATAAAAATAATAATTTTAATTATAATTTTAAAAATTGTTTATATATATATATAAAATAATTAATTATATATATATAATTATATTTTTAAATATAATAATAACATATATAATAATATTAATACTATAATTATATAATAAATAATATATAAAATTTTTATATATATATATATATTATAAAAAAATATAATATTAAAATAAAATAAAATAATTTAAATAAAAAAATATTAATTTTTAATTATATATATATATATAAATAATAAAATAAAAAATTTAAAAAATATATAAAAATTTTTTTTAAAATATTCTTTTAATTTTTAATATTTTTTAATAAATAATATAAAGAATAATAAAAATATATAAAATTTTTAATATATTTTTATATAATAAAAATTTTAATTATATTTTATAAATAATATTTTTAAAAATTTTTTGTGTTTAATTTATATATAAAATAAACTTATTTATAAAATACCTTTTTTAAAATTAAAATATTTTTATATATAAAAAAATTTTAAAGTATATTATTTTTATTAAAAATTTTTTTTATTATTTTAAAAATTTTTATATTAGTAAAATTTAAAAGGGGTGATTTAATTACAAAATATTTTATATATTTATATATTTTTTTATTAATTTTTTTTTTTATTTATATTTTTTTTTCCCAAAATTTTTTTTTATTCTTTTATTTTTTACTATTTTTTTTTTTTTAAAAATTTTTTTTATTTATTTTTTTTTATTTTTTATTTTATTTTTTTAATTATTTTTATTTTTAATTAAATTATATTGTTTTTTTTTTATTGTATTTTTTTTTATATTTATTTGGTTTTTTTTTTTTTATTTTTTTTTTTTATTTTTGTTTTACAAAATTTTTTTTCTCATTCTTTATTTTTTTTTTTTTTTTTTTTTTTTTTTTATTATATATATAATATCATATCCCTAAAAATATATATTATATATATATAATATATATATAAATATATATATATTATTTTTAACTACTATTATATTTATATATTTATAAAATTTATATTAATATCCACACATACCCCTATATTATATATTTTAATATAATTTTAATTATTAATTTTATTTTAAATTTTATATATATAATCTATATATATAAAATTATGTTTATATATGTATATATTGATGTATAAGAAATTATATTGTATGTATTATGTTAATGTTGTATCCCTATATGATAATTGTTATATATGTATGTTTATTATATATATTTTTTTTAAAATTATATAATAAATATTATATATATATATAATATATATAATATATAAAATATGTAGTTACATTTGTATTCGCACACCACACAAAATAATACAGCACATACACCATCATACAACATACATACATACATAAACATATATATATTATATTATAAATATATATATATATTTATATATAAAAATTATATATATATAATATATTATATATATGGGCAAGTTGAGTTGTATTATATATTTAAATATAAAATATAAATATATATTATAAAAAATTATATATATAATATATATATATAATAACACACACAACACACATATATATATATATATAATAATATAATAAATTATATATTATATTATTATATATAATATATAATAAATAAATTATGAAAATTTTATTTTATTATATTTATTATTATTTTTTAATTATATCTTATAATTTATTTTATTTGGTATATGTATGCATTATGTATTATTTTTATTTTTAAAAATTATTTTTATATATATTATATATTATTCTATAGGTTTGGTTTAAAATGTAAAAAATTTTTTTATGTATTTTGGGGATATGATACATAGCCGTAGTTATATTATATATATTTATTTATTATTATTATTTTATATATATTTATTATTATATATTATAAAATAATATATATATATTATTATTATATATTTTAATATATATAATATATATATTTTGCAATTTTTAATGTAGCCCTTTTCTACACCCTTTTGAAATGTTTTGGGAATTTTAATGAACAGACATATTGCATGGTACGAGTACAGTGAAAAAAAAATCAAAATGAAATAAAAATTTTTGTGTTGGGTCAGGGACACGGATTTGTTCTCGTCCAGCAAAAGGGAACATATTTGAACCCCGTGATGTAAAACCCAACATGTCATCAACATAAAAGTGTAACAAAAAAAGAAAAATTTTCGTTGGGGCAAAAACCCATTTTTTTAAAAAGGAAAGAGAAAACCCTTTGCAGCCTTTTCCCCCAAAGTGTTAACCAAGCATTCAACCTTCGGGGGCCCGGGCCCCCGATTCTAAATTTTGTTTCGTATTTGTTTTTAGAAGTTTTTTAAAATGATAGCATCACTTCCCCTTTTTTTCTCTCCTGGGGTTTCACTTGAAGTTTTCTTGTCTTAAAAAAGTGTATTATTTTAAAATTTTTAATAGTGAAAACTGGGCGTTCTGTTCACTCCTCGGGTTTGAATGTTTTTCACTATTTTTAAAGACAAGCAAGGGCATCCAAAGATATTTTTTATATAAACCGGGAGTTACCTGTATGTGCGTTCTGAAAATATGTGACATTCCATGTTTTTTTTTTTCTTGATTATGAAATTTGTTTTAAAGTATTTTGAATATTGATATTTTTTTTATACCCTAAGGGCTATTTTTAAAAAAATTCATCTATTTATCGGTGAGTACCAAGAGCACAGTAGATAAAAGGCGCACGATGAGCAAAACTCGGAAGGAAGAGCAGCTGCTCCAAAGAGCAATGTTCTTCTCAGACCCTTTTTTACAGCCGCACAAATTAAATTTTCCCTTGGCAGTTTTCACCCAAACCCCCCTGATTTTACACCCGGGAAAACAAACTTGTAGGCAAGTTCGCCACTTTTTTAAATTTGTCCCCGCTCGCGAAAACATCTCGTCTTTGTAAAGAACTGAAAAGAAACGAATTCGAGGCTAAATCGCACTTTAATTTGGAAAAAGAAAGTTTTCCCTTTCCTAAATTCACTTTCGGCAGGAAAAGAAAGACACCCTCCCCAAAAAAAAAGGTAAATGAAAAAGTAACCAAAAACAAGGAGGGTTCTGCAAAGGACATAAAAGATAAAATTATTAAAAAAAGATGAAGACTGCTGAAAAAGTAAAAAAGAATATTAATAGCAAAAGGGTTAAAGTAATAATAACAAAGAATGGTGATAATAGTAACCCCGCCGGATAGGCCAGCCAGCCCCTTTATCCGGTCCCAAACCCGGATAAATCAGAGGTCAGGGGGAAAATTGAAAAATGTAAGAAGATTGGGAGGCAAGACTAAGAGGTTTCCCCTTTAAGGAGAAGAGGGGGGAAAATATGTGGGGAAAGAAGTCAAAAATGAAGTCAAGGAAAAGAAAGGAAAAAAAACAGATGGGAAAAATTTTTATAAATAAAGATCTTAGGGAAAGAATGAAAGGGAGCGCTGGTTAACAACAGCAACACTGAGAAGGCTCATTCCAAGGCGATCCGCTAGGGAGAAAGGAGAAGAAGAGAAAAAAGAAAATGTAATGTTAAATGTATGATACTAATGATGATATAAGATATAAGTAACAAAAAAAAAAACCCCCAAAAACAGCAATAAAAAAACAAAACAATAACAAAATAAAAATAACAATAATAATAATGATGATGATGAGATGATAAGATAATAATAAAGATGAGGATGAGATGAGGATGATATGAGAAAAGGTGGAAAAAATTTCATTGTGATTTTCATGATTTCCTTTTTTCCTTGTCATTGTAATTTGTCAGCAAGGGAAAAACGATCACATATCGTTTCCATACCTATATAAAAGGTACGATTTACATTTAATTAAAAAAAACACAGGGGTGATTCCCATGACAAGATATATATCGATGACGACAAAATATAGCTTCTAATACAATAAATTTTTTTTTCGATGCGACAAAGCTAAAAATAAAACTGATAAAATAAAATAGAAGTATCAATAGATTTTTGGGGACGAAAAGATATAATAATTGATGATCATGATTTTAAATTAAAGAAAATAATGATGATTATATAAATGCTACAACAACACAATGGTAAAAAATGATTGAAATAGGGATAAAAGAAATAAAAGTAATAATATTAATAAA
>NC_051421.1:25000842-25010024 GCF_015228065.2 Penaeus monodon | reverse complement strand
TTTTTATATATTTTATGTTATTTTTTTAAATATGTATAAATTATTATAATTAATTTTATTATATTTTATTTTATTATAATGTATGTATACATTTAGTTTCGCACCCCCACAACCAATACAACTCATACATACATAATACAAATACTACATACTCATATATAATATAAAAATATAAAATAAATATTTTTAGTTTTTTATAGGAATGATGTATGTATTATATTTATATTTTTTTATATCAGTTAAGTTAAAAAAAATTTTTAAATTAAATATTATTTTAAATAAAAATTATTTATTTCTTTATTTATCAAATTTTTTTAATTAAAGGGGTATATCTATATATTTTCTATATTATATTTAATTTATTTTTTTCTAACTTTTATTTTTTTTTTTTTTTATTTTAAAAATTTTTTTTTTTTGTTTTTTCCCTTTTTTTATTTTTTTTTTTCTTTTTTTTTTAATAGTTTGGGTTTTTTTGTTTTATTTTTTTTTTTTTGGTTTTTTCCCTTGCACGTATGTTTTTTTAAAATTTTTTTAAATATTTTTTCTCAAAATTAATTTTTTTTTTATATTTTTAAAAATATATTTATATATATATATATATATTTTTTAAAATATTCAATGTAGAAAATTTCCTACAGCCTTTGAAATGTATTAAATTTAAATGAAAAACAGACATTTTTCATGGTACGAGTAAGGAAATGAAAATCAAAATTAAAAAATTTTTTTTTGTTAAGGTCCCGGGAAACGGGTTTGGGTTGCCGCCAAAAAGGGGAAAAATTTGAATCCTGTGTAACAACCAACATGTCTCAAAAATCAACGTGTAAAAAAAAAAAGAAAAACTTTTTTTTTCGTGGCATAAACCTTTTTAAAAAGGTAAAAAAAAAACCTTTTGAACCCTTTTTCACACAGCTTTTTAACCAAAACCCATTCAACTCTTCGTCGGCCCGGGGCCCCGATTCCCAAACTTTTTTTCCGTTTTTGTTTTTCAAATTTGTTAAATGTAGACACTTTCTCCTTTTTTTCTCTCCTCGAGTTTCACTTGAAGCTTTTTTGATCTTAAAAAAGTGTAATTAGTTTTTTAAATAGTGCTAAACGGGGCTTCTGGTTCATCACTCTTGTATTGAGTCATTTCACTATTGTATGACATAGCAAGGCATACCAAAGATATCTTTTTTAAACCGGGGATTTTACCTTATGTGCGTTCTGAAAATATGTGTACATTAACTATGAGTTTTTTTCTTTGATTTTAGAAGCTTTTTTGTTAAATAAGTATTTTTGAATATGTGATATTTTTTCTTATACCCCTAATTGCATTTTTAAATAAAAATTCATCTTTTTTTTATCGGGAGTACCAAAAGGACACAGAAAGTTGAAGGCGCACGATAGAAAAAACTGGGAAGGAAGCAGCCATGCTCCAAGAGATTTTCGTTCTCAGATCCTTTTTACGCCGCAAAAATCTGAATTCCTGGAGCTGTTCATCCAATTTCCCTGATATTCAGCCGGAACAAATTGTGGCAATTTCGCATTCTTTAATTTCTCCGCTCGCGAGAACATCTCGTCGTGTAGAAGAGATGAAAAAAACGAAAATTCTGTAGGCTAGTCTGCACTTTAATTAGGAACAAAGTTTCACTTTTTATAATTACACTTGCGGAAAAGGAAACGAATGACACCCTCGCACCAAAAAAAAAGGGTAAATGGAAAAAGAAATTTACACCCCAAAAAGGAGGGTTCTAGCAATGACTTGAGATGATAAAATTATTTAAAGAAATGATGAAAAAGATGCTGAAATTAAAAATTAGAATTTTAATAGAAATTTTGGGGTTTGAAAAAAAAAAAAGAATGGTGATTAAACCCCCTGGTAACCCCACCAGCCCTCATCGGCCGGCCCCAACCCGGGATAAAAAAAAGGAAAAGGGGAAGTATTGAAAAATGCTAAGAAATTCGGGAGGAAAACAAGATGGTTGGGGCCTTTAAGGAGAAACGGGGGAAGATCAGGGGGAAAGGGAAAAGGTCTAAATGGAAGTACAAGGAACGAAAAAAGGGGAAGACCTAGAACAAAAAATGAAAGATTTATAAAAAATCTTGGGGAAGAATGTAAATGTACGCGGGTTAACAACGCAACACATAAAGGGGCTCATTCACCGGCGATCCCGCATGGGAAAAGCTAAAAGAAAAAAAAAAAATATATAAGTATAATAATAAAAGATACAATGTGATATAATGTTAAAAGTAAAAAACAACAAAAACACCACAAAACAAAAAAAAAAAAACAACAAAAATAACAATAATAAAATAAAAATAAAAATAAGAGATGTGATAAGATAATAATATGATGATGAGGATGATGATTAGATGAGAAAAATGAAAAATGGAAAAAAATTATTTTTTAAATGATTACATGATTACCCTTTTATCCTTGTCTTGTCATTCGTCACAAAAAAAACGATACACATATCGTTACCATTACTATCATAAGGGTAACGATGTACTTTAAATTTAAATTAAACACGGGATATCCTATGAAAATGATTTATACGTTGACAGAAAAAATAGTAGCATTCTAAAACAAAAAATATTTTATATTACGATGTGACAATGCAAAAAATTTAAAAACTGTAAAAATAAATGAGAATTCAATAGCTTTTTGGGGACGAAAATGAAAATAAAAATTGATGATCATAAATCAATTAATGAAAAAAATGATGATTATATAATTGCTAAAACAACAACAATGGTAACAATGAAAATGATAAAGGATAATAAAATAATAGTAAAAATTTTAAATGATAATAAAAATATGATAAAATAATAATAAAGATATGGTAATAAAAATGAGATGAGACAACACACACACACACACACACACACACACACACACCCCCCAACACCACACCACACACACACACACACACACAAAAACACACACACCATACACACACATACCATCATTATAAGAGAAACAACAAAAGGAAAATACAGGGGAAAGCTGTGTGTTGGATAGCAGAGAAAAAAAGGAAAGGGTTGACGGATGCAACTTTAAAAATTTCAGGAACGGGGAATCCAGTTTCCCCACCGCCTCCCCCCCCCCCCCCCCCCCCCCTTGAACGTTTTTTCCCCTTCTCCCCTACCCCCCCCACATTTCTCTCAATATCTTGCTCCGTCCCTCTCCATTCTCTCAAAAGCTCTACGTCACCTTGCCCACGTCCCCAAATAGCACCCTTTTATGCGTTCGTCTCTTTTTTTGATTTTTTGCTCTCTGTTTTTCTTCCTCTCTTCTTTTTTTTTTTTTTTTTTTGCATATTGCATTTCTTTTCTCCTCCCTCTCTCTCTCTCTTCTCTCTCTCTCCTCTCTCTCTCTCTCTCTCTCTTCTCTCTCCTCCCCTCTCTCTCATTCGCCTCTTTTTCTCCTTACCCCCCTTTTCCCCCCTTTTTTTCATCTGTTAGTCTTTTTCTTTATCTTTTTTTTTCTTTGGCTTTTTCCCTAACACCCCTCACCCTTTTCTTTTCTCGGGTCTTTTCTTTTTCTTTTCTTTCTCCTGTTTTTCTTTTTTTTCTTCTTTTTTTTCGCTCGTGAGTTCCTTTCTCTCTTTTTTTAACCCCCTTTTTATTTTCTTCCTCTCGTTAGTAATTCACTTCTTATTCGTTATGGTAACATTTACATATATCAGCTTTCTGGATGAATTTGCAGGTATTTTTGCCAGCCCAAAGGGGGAGAAAGTTGGATCTTGACTGGAGTGTAAACGATTTGATCCCCGGACGAGCGAGCACTTAATTCCATTGTTCGTCTGCTTTGGGGGGTGAGGTGAGAATAAAGAAAATTTTGGGGTTAAAAGAAAGGGGCTGCGATTACAGGAAAAGAAATATGAGCCAAATATAGTCAAACTAGCAGGAAATTACATGATTAATTTCAATATCGAAAGGGGTGGCAACCCCAAAATTAAATTTGTTCTAGTTAAAGCTTTTCCCGCTAGGGACGCATGAGCTCGGGCAATGGTGTTAGTATGTATATATTAAATATAATAATATATTAATAATAATATATATTTTTAATATATAATATTTATATATATATATATATTTTTAACATATTTATTATTTACACACCCCACAAAACGCACACCACACTGAAAATGTGTGTATGTTTTTTAATGTATTTAATATATATATATATATAAATTAATATAAATATATAAAAATATATATATATAATTTATATTATACCAACACACACCACACACCACCACACCCACCACACACACACCACACACACACACAACACACACACACACATACAAAAACATTTTTTATATATATAAAATATATATTAATATATAATATTATATATATATATAAAATAATATGCGATACATATGTTCTGTTATATACTTAATATAGATATATTACGTATAAACCCCTAAAAGGAAAAAAAAATTTATACTCCTCCCAACGAATCATTTGAAGGAAAAAACGTCGGTGGAAAAAGGGGGGGGACGGGGATCCCGCGGTGAGTTTCCTGCAAGGAAAGGAGGATGGGAGCCGACATTCAAGTTCATCCCCTGAAACACCACGGGATACGGGAGATGGCCCAAAGAGTGGCGAAAGTGCAAAAGGGGGGGAGAGACTTAGCCAGCCGGCCGCAAGAGGGGCGTGACGATCTTCGCAGGGGGATGTGGGGGGCAAGGCACGTTTTGGCTTATGGGTTTTGGGTAAAAATGAAATGGGGGGAGACGATTTCCCCTTTTTGGAAAACAGGCTGCTAACCTCTTTCAAGCGACGGAGGGTAGGACAAGGGTTCTCGAGGGTCGCTGGTCAGGGGGACATAAGTGGGGGTTCATCCAACAGGTCCTGGGCCTTCTGCAGTAAAAGGGGTTGGGTCGAGGACCACCACCGGTTCCCCTTGTCAAATGGTGACATCCTTCTGTGTAGGCTCTGAAGGACCTCACGGATAGATATAATAGAAAAAACACGACCCCCTGGAATAAGGATTGGGATGGAGAAGAGCTCGGGGGGCCGGAAAAAGCACCGCGAATAAAGAGCGTCAGGCAAGGTCTCCTAGGTAGAGATGAAACGGCGAATGAGAAAAATGCGATGGAGGTAAGGGGGAAGGGCGGAGAGCAAAGGAAAGACCGAAGCATAAGTTTTTGCTGGTGGGGGGTAAAGGCATAATCAAGATGCGCATTGGAGTTTTTACCATAGTATAAACCGGTGGGAGCTTTACTATTCTTACATACATACAATTAATATATATATATAATATTTATATTAATATATTTATAATTAATATAATAAATATGTTGGGTATTAACTACCGAATTGTTATTGTCTATCTGTCCACTATCTATCTGCATCCTCTACTATCTATTTTCCCAATCCTCTCTATTTTTCTTTTCCTCTCTCTCTCTCTCTCCTCTCTCCCCTTTCCCCTCTCCTCTCTCTCTCTCTCTCTCACTCTATAAATATAAAAATATATATTATTAAATATTAGTGTTGTGTGGGTGTTGTGTGTGTGTGTGTGTGTGTGTGTGTAAAATATATATATAAAATATTATACACACCACACCACACATTTTATATATTAAATAATTATATATTTTTATATATATAATAAATAAATATTTTATAATATATTATAATAATGAAATTATAATATATAAAAATTATATATTTTAATATAATATATATATATTTTTAATATATATATATATATAAAAAATTTAATTATATATTTTAAATGTTTATGTATAAAATTACTACAATTATCTTTACTATCTTTTCTATCATTATGCAGTATTTTTTCTCTCTTTTTTCATGGTGTATTGTGTGTGTTGTGTGGTGTGTAGCACTGTGTTATCACGGATATTCTATTGAAATTTTTTTTAAAAATCAAAAACTCTTCAGTTTATTGATATATGTGCAGAGTAAATACTTATAGAATACCCAACAAAAGGCGATGATTTGGCAATATGAAACAAAAACCAAATTTCAAGGGAAAAAGGAGAAGAACTGAATATTTTGTCTTCAATAACCCCGCCCTTTGGCGTAGTTAATATTAATTTTTCTTTTTTCTAAATAGCTCAAAAGCAGAAAATCGGCAAAAAAACATTGAGACAAAAAAACGCCATTATTGAAACCCAAAATAAACCCCCAAAAATTTTATTAACCTTACTTTTGGCTTTCATTCGGTTTTTGTGAACTTTTTCAGCGACCGTCCCCAAAAGCTTTTGTAATAGAATTTTCCTAAAGAGTAAATCAATTTAGTTTTCAATTATAAAAAATAATTTAAAATTCGCTTGAAACAAATTTACTGTAATATATTCCTGTGGCCAAAAACAAACGCGTGCCATCATGGGTCGATCATAGCAGTAGTTTATTTCACTTGGGTGTTGCTTCTTTACCTAAATCGCTTAACCCGCCTCTCTCTTTTTAAAACATGTATCTATTAACCCGTTTTTATATAGTTTATACGGAATTATAAGTAGGGGTCTTCCCCTTTAGGTCCGATTTTTTTTTTTTCCATCCCTGGGGCTGTATGTTCGTATGAGAACTAAACGTTACCTCCTTCCCCGTACCTTTGGAACATACGTGGGTTTTAAACTATTCGGGACCATGAAAAAAAACGAAATAGTTATTCGTTCGATAAAAAAAAAAAAACTTTCGATCGGTTGGGAAAAAGAAAAAGCTATGAATATCTTAGTCTCGTTTGGTTTTACGGAGGCCAGTGTGGGATGTTTTTAAAAATTGGACAGATCAATAAACGAAAACATTCGGAAAAAGTAAAACCAATTATATTTTCCTTAAATGTGTAGGGGTGGTTTTGTGGTACAAGAACTGAGTTTCTTACCCCTCGGCAAATAAAAATTTCATTTTTGTTTTTTTATTTTAAATCTTTTTTTCGGCATAAACTGTTCACTGGTTTATTTATTTTTAGTTATCTTTTGGGTTTCAATTGTCATTTTTGATAATTACCACTCATCATCATCCATCCTCATCATCATCATCATCATCATCATCATCATCATCATCATCATCATATCATCATCCCCATCACCTCAAACGCCCTCATCATTTCCCCTTATCACTACAAATTCCTCTTCCCCCTCCCCCCTCCTTATCATCATCATCCTCGTCATCATCACTCATAAACATCATCACATTTTTTATTATTTTCAATTTTCATTACATTTTTTGTTGTTGTTGTATTTTTATTTTTTATGGGCATTATATTATTATTGTTATTTTTATTATCATTATTATTTTTTATTATTAATTTTTTATTATTATTTTTTATTATTTTATTTTTATTATTATTATTACTATTATTTTTTACATTATAATAATAATAAAGATAATAATAATAAAAATAAAAATTTTTTATTATTTTACTATTATTACTACTACTACCCCTTTTTCCCTTTTTATTATCGTAAAACATTTGTATCATTGTTTTGTCATTATTATTTTTATTTTTTTTATTATTTTTATTTTTTTTATTATATTTTTTTTATTTTTTATTATTATAATATTTTTATTTGTAGTGCATTATTATTAAACAATTCAAAAATTAAACAACAACAAAAGCACAACATAAAAGTAACAAAAGTAATAAATAATAATAATTAATAAAAATAATAAATAATATAAAAACTATAAAAAAAAAAAATAACAAATAATAATTATAAAAATAAACAATAAATAATAATAGTAATTTGAAAATACAAATAAGGGAAATTTTTTTGCATTTAAATTTTTCTTTTTTCTTATTATTGTAAAATTATTATTGTTATTATTATTATTATTTTTTATTATTATTATTATTATTTTATTATTATTCTACATTATTTTTATTTTAATTTTTTTTACTATCATTTTATTTTTATTTCTTTATTATTTTATTATTATTATTGTTATTATTTTTTATTATTATTATTATTTATTATTATTATATTATGTAAAAATAATTAATTATTTTTTTTAAAAATAAAAATTAAAATTTTATTATTTTTTATTATTTTTTTGATTAGATTTAAATTTTTTTCTATTTCCATTTTATTGCTATTTCTATAACATTATTATCAAAATTTTTACCATATTTATTATTATCGAATTATATTTACGATATAATTATAATCTGAATAATTATGAAATAAAGAAATGATAAAAAAAATAAAGGGAAAATAATAAAAATAATAATAATAAAAAAATATTAAATATATAATAATAATAAAAATAACAAAAAAAAAAATAACATAATATAATAGTAATAAGAAAAAAATAAAAATAATAATAATAAAAATAATAATAAAAAATATAATAATGATAATTTTTTTTTATTTATTATTTTTTTTTTATTTAATTATTTTATTATTATTTTTATTATTTTTATTATTATCCCTTTTTATTTCATTTTTATTCCCATTCGTATTATTATTACACTATTTTTGTTTTTTATTTATATTGTTATTTTTACCATTATTTCTTGTTACATTATTATCTTCATTTTGTTCTTATTTTTATTATCATTATTATTTTATTTTATTTTTATTATTATTTTTATTAAACTTATTATTATTTTTCATTATTTATTTTTTATTACTATAAATATTATTATTTTTTTTAAATATCTGTTATTATTATTATTTTTATTATTTATATTTTATTATATTTTTATTTCATTATTAATGTTTCATAATAATAATAAAAACAAAAATAAAAATAATAATAATGATATAATTAATATAATAATAAAAGTGAGATGATGAGATGATGATGATGATGATGATGATGATGATGAGATGATGATGTGATGATGATTTTTATTATTATTTTATTATTATTATTTTAATTACTACAATACTACACTCTACTATTCTACTACATTTTATTATTATTATTTTTATTATATTATTTTTATTATTTATTATTTATCCCATTATTTTATTTTTATTTTTTACTATTACCATTATTTTCATAAATTTTTATTATTTATTATCATTTAAAATTTCCATAATTATTATTATCATTGTATTTTTATCATAATAAGCTAAAAACACCATGTAAATAAAAAATATTAAACTATAATAATAATAAATAATAATAATAAAAAAATAATAATAATAATAAAAAATAATAATAATAAAATAATATAAGTAAATAATAATATTAAAAACAGAAAAAAAAACAAT
>NC_051421.1:24980842-24983342 GCF_015228065.2 Penaeus monodon | reverse complement strand
GAAACAGCTATTAAATTTCCATTACATTCATTTGAGTATCATTTTGATAAAAGCACTAACAGCAAAGTCAAAAATGATAAGTAGCACTGCTAGTATTGTACTTTGGGAAATCGTACTCTGCTGATTTTACCTTAAGCTGTAGTAGGAACGATATCTAGTTATGACCATAATTTGTATCACATTTTAGAAAAGAAATAAGTAAATGGTGCCATCCAGGTCTCAGTGTAAAAATATGTGTTAAAGAGCCAGTAAAAAAAGTATCATGGCATTTATCATGATCCTGAATAGATGCCACTGTTATAACTAGTGCTGCATATATAACTGTGGAATATTAATGAAGATGATAATGATAGTAATGATGATGAGGATAATGATATCATCAAAGATAATAATAATAATGATAATGATGATATTAAATATAATAATAATGATGATGATGATGATGGTGGTAGTGGTGGTGATGATAATGATGATGATGACGATGATGATGATGATGATGATGATGATGATGATGATGATTAACTAATAATAGTAAAAACAGAAAAAAAAAATTGATACTGATACTGATACTGATGATAATAATAATAATAATAATAATAATGATAATAATAATAATAATAATGATAATAATAATAATAATAATAATAATGATAATAATAATGATGATGATGATGATGATAATGATGATGATGATGATGATGATGATGTTAATGTAATGATAATGATAATAATGATAATAATAGCAATGATAATAATAATAACAATGATCATCATCATCATCATCACCATAATTATCATAACAATAATAATAATAATAATGATAATAATAATAATGATAATAATAATAATAATAACAATAATACACTACTAATGAAAATGGTAATAATAACAATAATAGATCCATGCCATTTAGGCAAGTTTCGAATAGAAATCAGTTTTGTATCAGGACTCCCGATGCCCAAGTCGATGCCCTGGAGAGTAGTTTCCCAAGTCATCGCACGTAAAGTAAAGTGACAGGGTTGGCAGAAATTAACACAGTCATTAAATAAATACGATATCATAGATGAAATGCGTAAATGAATGAATGAATAAAGAAAAAAAAGGAAATAGATAAGAAATTAGCATAGTGAGGGAGCAATGTGACACGATTTCCGAAGTTACAGGCTTCAATCTCACAGCTAAAAATATTGACGCTTCACGGGTTTCGAACCTAATGCTCAGTGAGTTCCGAAGAGGGTCCGTGCGTAATCGGTTACGTATTATGCATTAGAGATTTTGTAAAATATTTCATAATCCGTGAGATATGACCGCGTGTGACGAGAAGGACTACACAAAAGGTCTTGAATGCAAAAGTATACAAAAGTAGATTAAATAAAGATGGTAGCGACATTTCGACATCCACTGGGACTTGAGGAAGAACCATCGACGTGAAGAGGCTCTTAATTATTCCGACAAACTCGACAGCTTGAAGAGCTTAGTCAATATTATCACACGCTTCAGTGTGTGCAAAACTTCTCCCATCCTTCGAACGTGTTTCCGAAGCTTTAACTCATTCGATAGGGATATTAGCGAAACAGACCATGGGTACAACAAATGACTGCATTTTCTTGATCAATTGATCATAGTGTTTAGGTCACAGATACTGAATATCAGAATCCAAAGAACCTATACTTTCATCAGAGTATTTACCTTCACTACAGGGATTTTAATCGAGAGATATTAGATTATGGGAACTATTCAAAGTAACACTCTGTCATTCTTAAGTAGATAAGCAAATGAAGACCAAATGAAACAGAATTAGTAGATTAACTAAATTAGATTTAAGCTGTACTAACTACAGGCTGACTTGTCCAAATATTTCCTTTTGCATGATCTCGAACTTTATTCAGTACTTCATCCACTGACTCCGATTTCTTTTCATTACATCATTATAAACCTCCGACAGAAAAGATACAAATACCCAAACAAGTTTATTTAAATGGAGAGAATACATTGATCAGTTCTCACTATCAGACCTGAAAATACACCCACGTTTGATTTAGAAACTCGTCTCATGCACCATATTAGCTTATTTGGTATCCTGTTGATTTTCTGCCGTGGCATCAACAGGACGTTGTGCCTTCGCTGCTTGCCTACATCCCTTTTTGAATATGCCAGTTCTTGTGTATGCCTAATTATAAAACAAAATTTTGGCATTGCAGATAAAGAAACTCTTTCAGAAATGATTGATGATCTCAAATTCTCACGCACACGACCTCTATATTAAAGCAAAACGGCTTGTAAGCAAGTCGTTGGGATGCCCGCGCCCAAGTGTGCAAAAGGGGTGAAGATGCTCTTAGCACCCGAGCGCATACATGTGCTGTCAGCTTTTCGGCATCCCCTGAGTCAGTCAACGAATTATTCAGAAAATATTCATTTACACATTACCCTATGAACGCAAAAACCGCACAAACGTTTACAAAAATTACAAGGCATACATTCACATACGCACACATACATA
>NC_051421.1:24965842-24978342 GCF_015228065.2 Penaeus monodon | reverse complement strand
CTGAAGGTCGGCGAGTACAGCGAATGCTGCGAGTATCTACGTGTGTCGCCGTTAAGGTGTCGCGTCGAGGAGTGGTAGTCGGTTACGGAGGCGGGACTGAGCGCATTGCTAAAGGTCACCTCGCGGGGTCTGCTCGTACTCCTCCTGAGGGTGCAGAAGTCGGTGACAGAGGAGGGATGATCAAGACTGGTGTAGGGTCGATGGAGATCACCGTAGGACGCACGGCGTCCATTCGGGAGAGGGGTGTAGTCCCTGTCTGCGTAGTCGACGAAGGACACGCAGCCGCGCTGCCTCTCGTTGCCCGGCTGAAAGGCAGAAGACAAAACGTCGTGTGGATTGAAAGCAGATTTTACTCGTGACGCAGCTACAACTTATAATTACTAGGCATTTTAGTCCTTCCAGATATCCCTAGAAAAAGCAAGACTGTCCAAAACAGCAGGGCGTAACGGAAATGTTAGTGGAGTCAGTATGACCTAAAAAAAAATCATCAGTAGGAATATCGCAAGAAACCTCATGATTCCTCATCGGGATATCACTGGCTTGCTAAAAGGCATGTCATATCACGACATCAGCACGGAGCCCAGACTCCCTTTAGGAGGTTTAGCATATTAAAATGAAAAGAGAAATCCCTGCAAGGTAAAAATATGTACTGAAGTAGCTCACTGCACGCAAGTTTACTATTATTGTTTTCAGCAGACAAGTTCATATAACCTGAAGGCCTTCTTTTTACTGCGTTTCTGAGCACGAGACGAACAAATGAAAAACATAGACTAGAACATATGAGTAATAATAGGCTTTTGCGTACTGCCCACTTACTGCATCAGAGTTTGCATCCTTTACAGATTCCTGGCTCAGACTGTGGAGGGTGTGTGCTGCTCTGAGGGTTGAGTCCTCAGAGGGTGTGGAGTGATCGAAGTGCCGGCTGGAAGTGATGGGCGTGGGCGTGAAAGCTTGGGAGAGTTGCGTGTCCGAGGCTGGAGCTGGCGAAGGGAACAACTTGTCGACACCTGATACGGCCGTGCGTGAGGAAGGCTTTATTGTTACCGTGGAATCTGGAGGAGAAATCGATGTTGAGGAACCGACTCACTCACAAGACCTGAATACAGCTGGCAAACAGCTTGGCCTTTAATTGATATCTTATTGTTAATTATATGCAAAACAATAAAAGGATTTTTTTTTCATTTCAAGCACTGAAAGTATCGCTAATACTCAAGAGAAATCTATATCTACAAATAAGGAGGCGTAAAGAATTTTATAAATAAGGATATCATTTTCCTTTCTTTTTCTCTTTTATAGATTTTCAGATATCTCTATAACTAATCGCTTTCAACATGCAATACAACATTTATCACCACGTATATACTTATACATTTTCGGTGTTAAAAAAAAAATCATGAAATTCATTGAATGCCCACTTGTTTGTTTTTTACCCGCATTTACTAGTCCTTATTTCAACGTGACAAAGGCGCGAATACCACATTTAAACTTTTCTCTTCGCCAAACGTTTAATTTTGATTTTAAAAGAACTGGTCTTGACCATCTTGGTTTGCTCAACTGACTTACTATCACTTTATCGCCAATGCCCTATATGTATTGGTCAGCTCTGTCGTGATTATTATAGCATTTTAATTATAACCGATGATTGCTGCTGTCACTGTAGTTGTTGATGTTACTGTACAACTACTGATATTGCATTATGTTGCTACTACTACCATTGCACCATCGTCATTATCTATCATAATTTTTAAGTACTCGTCTCTGGATCTAAAAATGTTCAAACGATTAAATGTAAAAAAATATGTAAATCCATTTTACATGCAACAATGTAAAAGATCAATTACTGATCTGCTAACAAACATTTTCCGTTGCGGAATAAAATAAATTATCTATACAGTAAATTTCCAAACCACTAAGTTATCAAGTCATTAAAATGTTGACACAGGCTAAAAATCATCCAATTACTGAACTGTCAAACAGGTACATTATCAGTTAATTAAATATTAAACCATGTATCACTATCAAATAACAAAACCAGTTAATTAAGGAGACTTCTAGTAATAACAATAACTGCTAAACAAACATAAACATCGAAATGATAAATCATCGGGCCTTTAAACCAGCAGTCAGCGGAATGGTGAAGCTTGCAATAAAGTTGAACGAACTAGCATCAAGGAGTGAAACTTCTGATCCGTCAAATGAACAATTCACAAAACTACAGAAGGATCGGAATGTCCCACCTTCGTAACGCACCACACTTTTCAACCGGAAAAGTTTTTTTTCGACTCAGGTTATAGAGGGTAGATGTGTCCTATTTCTGTATATACATATCACACACACACACACACACACACACACACACACACACACACACACACACACACACACACACACACACACACACACACACACACACACACACACACACACAGTACAGTGGTAACGGGCTAGTACAGTGGTAACGTGTCGGCCTCTCATCCGAGGGGTCGGCGGTTCGCGCCCCGCCCAGGCGCGAGAAGTTGCAACTGTCGCCCGGAGGTTACTGCTGTGGCTGGGCACCACGGCGGGCAAGGACTCGGTTCCGCCGAGTCAGCAGCAGCTCACACACGTGAGCAAAAGCAAGCAGACAGTATGTCACACCAAGAAGGTATGTATGTATGTGTATATATATATATATATATATATATATATATATATATATATATATATATATATATATATATATATGTGTGTGTGTGTGTGTGTGTGTGTGTGTGTGTGTGTGTGTGTGTGTGTTTTATATGCATACATATTTATACATATTACAATTCAGCTTTCTTATTCCCTGTGACATACTAGAAAAGGGTAAATAGTGTACAATAGACGTATGCTCTTACGTTGTTTTCTATGCGCTGTACATCTATAGCGTATTTGCATAATTATTCATTTATGAACCGTGAAAACCTTTTTGTTACATCAAGATCTGAGGTAATATATATTTTTTATATATATCTAAGCTGTTAATTTCCACATTAGATTAAGTAATTGATATGGAGACTGAATTTAGATATATGATAGGATTAATAGTTGACACAAGAAACAATAACAATATGAAGCTTGCGTTATGCAAAGATATGTTAATCTTCAGCTTTACGGGAGTGGAGATGGAATGAGATAGGATTGAAATGGAAGATAATGAATTATTTTAAAAGGATGGAAGATGTGTTCAAAAATAAATAAAGCTCACAAAGCTCCCCAAGATTTTCCCTGTAAAGTTCACCAAATATTTGGCACTCTACAGCTTATATGATATTTGTGTGTAGTGATAGCATTACATGTTTAGGTATTATCACTTTTAGTGCCATATTTGATTATCGTCTTTATCAATTTTTGAAATTATCATTACTCGATAAGCTATGTTGCTGTTGTTAATACTATGTAGCCGTAAGTACCTATTTTTAGCATACTGTAGTACTTGTCATTTACTTCAAAACGCTATCGCAAAGCAAAAGAACGAAGAACAAAATGAAAACAAAAGCCTTTAAATACATGTATAGAAACCCGAAGCTTATGCTCTCCGCAGGGAATCCGAGGACCAACATATTCCTACAACGAGTTTTCATCATTTTGGAGAAAAGGATTTCTATGTTATACGGGCTTTTTCACCTACGTGAATGAGAGGGTGAGCCCCACGGGATCGACGAGGACAGATGAATGCGGTGGGTAATAGAGAAGCGACCGTACAGGAGGTGGTAGAAGGTGAGGATCAGACGGACAAAGTAAAGAAAATGTAAACTATCCGACAACTGCACTCAGATTCATAAAAACAATGACATTTATGAACTCTAAGATTTACTGCTCTCTTCTCTCTCTCTCTCTCTCTCTCTCTCTCTCTCTCTCTCTCTCTCTCTCTCTCTCTCTCTCTCTCTCTCTCTCTCTCTCTTTCTCACATACGCCCACGTGTGCATGTGTGTGTGTGTGTGTGTGGGTGCGTGTGTGTGTGTGTGTGTGTGTGTGTGTGTGTGTGTGTGTGTGTTTTCTCTGGGTGTGTACTGTGGATGTATAGTCAGAGAAATAAATATCGCTACCCCTTGTGCAAATAGGAAAAATCGACGAAATAGTGTGGAATAGCGAGGCCAGGTAGTTAACACAGTAATCCGGTATTAAAGAGAAAAGCGTTCCTCATTGAACACAATTAATGGTGACTACAGTTTTTTTTTTTTTTTTTTTTTTTTTTTTTTTTTTTTTTTGACTATACGTATTGAAGTTTCTCTTCGACAGAGGACTGAACGGAGAACAGCTGATGTTGACACGGTGTTCCTGTGAGTTGAACGATGGCGAAATTATATAGTTTTTAAAAGGCTAATCGTCCTAAAACTGGCGCTTATCCTGGTCACTGATAGAGTAATAACGGTAGCAATGAAAAAGAGCAAAAGATTTAGAGGCAAAGAAACTGGCGAGGAGGAAGACGCGAAGATGAAAAGGAATGGGAATAATCAGAGTAGAAGGAAGGGAAAGGAAAGAATAAGGAGGACGAGGAATGGATGGAGAGGAAGCGAAAGAAAAGGAAGAAGAGGAGGAGGAGAGAGGAAGAAATAGAAGAGAAGGAGGAGAAGGGGAATAGATTTATTGTAGGCGTAAAAATAATGAAGATAAGGGCGAAGGAAAGTGACAGGATATAGCGAAAAAAGTCTCCTCTACGGAAAGGGGGTAAAGATAAGGCAAAGAAAAGAGTATGAAGTGATAAAGCACAGGCAGATGTGAGAAATATTTCAGATGAGGTGAACACTTTCATAAATACTGAGGCTTCGTGGAGGGAAGACGAACCAAACCCGAGATATCTTTCTCTCTGACATTCGTTAAAGACACTTCTCATTTGGGATTTTCACTTTTAAAGATTTTGCTTGCGTTATTGTCTACGTTTCCAATGTCCGAATGAGAGTGAAACGAAGCTTTACAGTGTGAAGTTAATAAGATGGCAGAATCATACATACAATTTCATTTTCACTCAATATATATGCATGGATAGATAGATGGATAGAAAGATAGACAGTCGGCAAATGTTTACACTTATACAGTACATACACACAAAAGTGTCTGTATAACAAAGATCTTTAGATATGATAACGATGACCATAGTAAAGAAAAGGATGATGATAATAACAGAAACACATCATAATAGTTTCATTTGATCACTTACTTAAATCTGACGTAATTCCGCACGTGCGAGCAGGCATGGCCGATTTCCGTTCGTGGTTCTGCGCCATGATAGGCTGGGCGTCGGCTTCTAGTGAGTAGAAAAATCAGAATATTTCTAGATTAAATGCGAGCGTGTGTTTTTGGATCTACAAGGTAGTGCACTGCAGGAAATTTACATTCCATTCTTTCTTTAGCATTTGATTTTTAAGAATGTATTATTATCAAGTGGCTTTATTATCTAAGTATTCTTTTTTATGTTGGACCTAACTGATTGTGTTCGCCAATTCCTAAATCGTTGCAAACAAAAGATTTACAATTTGCGAAAATGATTAAATAAGTATACGTTTTCATGTTCCACCGAAAGTTTGCTTCATGAAAATGCTAACACCATAACAGCGTATACAAAATATACAGCTACTACTACAAATGATAACAATATTTATAGCAATGATTACCATCATTGCTATAAAGATAATGATAATGATCATTATAATGAGAATAAAAATGATGATGATGATGATGATGATGATGATGATGATGATGATGATGATGATGATGATGATGATGATGATGATGATGATGATGATGATGATGATGATGATGATGATGATGATGATAAATAATAATAACAATATAATAATAAAACAATAAGATAATTACAACAACAATAATAACAGCAATATTAATAGTAGCAGTAGCAGTAATGATGATGATGATAATAATAATAATGATAACATCAATAATAATTATTATTATAATAACATTAATGGTAATATTAATAATAATGATAATAATAACAATGATAATAATAATGATAATAATAATAATAATAATAATAATAATAATAATAATAATAATAATAATAATAATAATAATAATAATGATAATAATGATAATAATAACAATGACAATAATAACAGTGAGGATGATAATAATGACAATGATGATAACATCAATAAGGATAATAGTAATAATAATATTTGTCATTATCATAGTTATAATAACAATAATAATAATAATTATTATTATTATTATTATTATTATTATTATTATTATTATAAGTATAATGATAATAATAATTTTGATAAGAGAATTATGATATTAATAATAATAACAACAACAACAACAATAGTAATAATAATAATAATAATAATAATAATAATAATAATAATAATAATAATAATAACATTGATTATGATATTGATAATTATAATTATAATTGTAATAATCATAATAATGATAAAAATAGTAAAAAGAAAACAATTACAACAAAAACGTTAATAATAATAAGAGTAATGATGATAAAAATGGTAAAAAAAAAGAAAAAAATAACAATCACAACAACATTAATAATAACAGTAACAATACTAATAATGATAATAATAATAATGATAATAAATATAACTATGATAATTTTAATGGTAACAGTATTAGTAACAGTAATAATAATAATAACTATGGTAATGATAATAAAAAGTAATAATATAATAATAATAATAATAATAATAATAATAATAATAATAATAATAATAATAATAATAATAATAATCATCATCATCATCATGAACCTCGCGACAGGACAGGTCGAGCTGCCCAAGCCATGACCTCCTAGGTTGTTCCACGAGCCTCCTCCACCCAGGATTGCCTCACAGAGAGGCAACTGATGGGCATGGTCATCCACAGGTGGACATATAGCCTGAGTTGGCGATCCCGAATTATGCAAGTAACTGTTCCAATGCCGGTCTTGTTGTGTAGCCGTCGGTTAGACACATGGTCCTGCCAACTGTACTCTATGATCCGGTGTAGGGACTTATTAGAAAAGGCATCAAGACGAGATTCCAAAGCACTGGATAGCATTCAAGTTTTGCTTCAATATCGCAAAACTGGCAGTATCAAGACCTTGACGACTCTTAGCTTGGTCTCTCTGCATAGATACTGACATCTCCAAATGCTCTTGTTGACCGAGTTCATAGATCCTGCTGCCAGACCAATCCGTCTACTGACTTCCTGGTCTGACAGAGTTGAAAAGTGTTGGTGCAGGAACACAGCCTTGCCTCACTCCTGAGTTAACAGAAGAAGCTCGAAAGACCCCCACCACACTTTACAGTACCAGTAAATAGGCTTGCTATTAAACCAATAATCCATGTTGGAATTCCCCATAGCGATCCGCAATGCACTGAGTTAAAGGCCTTCTTGAGGTCGATGCACTTGCCAGGAGTGAATCCAGACTGCTCTGGTCTCTGCTGCCTTAGTAGGTAGTCACATAATCGTTTCAGAAGAAGGTGGGCAAAAACCTTGCCTGGTATACTGGGCATTGTGATGCCATGGTAGTTGCCACAATTCCAGCGATCCCCTTCCCCCTTCTAGAGAGGGATAAGCACATCCCTCAACAGGTCAGTGGAAGTGGAAACAGACAGCCAAATGGCAGTCAAGATAGTATGCAAGCCCCGTGCCATAGCTTCACCCCCAGCCTTTAACAATTCAGCAGGAATATCACATATGCCTGCAGCTTTCCCACCCTTCAGCTTGGAGATCACCTCCTTAATCTCAGTTAGGGTAGCAGGTTCCTCACTGATGGGTGAGTCCGGCACAGGTATAGTGACATCGCTTGCATCCAGACTAACTGTTGGAGGGCCTACCTGGTAGAGCTGGCCATAGTACTCAACCTAACGTTCACAAACCCCAACATGATCTGAGGTGATCTGTCCATCCACTGAGCGGAATGCAGTCATCTGCGAGGAGGGCTTGGAGTTCAGTTTTCTGGTAGGTAAAGGTGAACACCATTTACTAAGAAATGGCCTTCAACCTCCTCAGCAAGATTCCTGTTCAACTGTTCCTTGTCCCTTCTCAGCAGTGACCGAGTCCTGTGCACCAAGGAACGGCGCAAATCCTGATTGCCACTCAGACGAGCCATGCGACACACATCTGTGGTTTCCAACATCTCCAGTGAGATGAAATTCTACCTTGCTCTCGAGCGTTCGCCAATGGACTCCTGCACTGCATCAACTGTTTCAGAATCCTACAGAGCTACTGGGTTCGTCAGGTTTTCAAGTTCTGTGAACCGATCAGAGATTGCCGTGGCAAACCTCCGGGCACACTCCTCCCGCAATCTGTCCAGGTGAAACACTCTTGAGAGGCGACTGGAGAGTCGGGGAGATTTTGAACTGGACCTGAAGGATAGCCACAGCCACTGATAATAATAGTAATAATTATAATAATGATAAAAATAACAAAAAACAAAACAATGATAGTAATAATAATATTGATAATAATTATGATTATAACACTGATAATAATTACGATAATAATAATCTTAATAATTTTGACAATAATAATGATAATAATTAAGTTAATTATAATAATTAAGATAATAATAATAATAATAATAGCATTAATAGTAATAACTATAATGATGATGATAACGATAATAATAATAAGAAGAGTATTAATCATATTGATAACAGTAACAATAACATTAAAAACAACAATGCAAATAAAGAAGAGCAAAAAATATCAAAACTTATATGTAGTTTTCAAAATTAAAAAAATATATATATTCAGACCAGTATTCAGAGCTCCATTTACGGTCATGATTCGCATATCACTCTTGTTCTGTTCATGATATTTTTTTTCTTTTCTTCATTTATTTTCATTATTATTAGTACCATCACAATTATTATGACCAAATTTATTTTCACTATTACTATGGTCCGTGAGAATATTTATTTTCTTCCCTTTTTTCCCGATGTGAGTCAGACTGGCGAAACCTTTGAATCACTTTTGCATCTATCTATATCCATATCTATGTATGTTTTATCTATATCTTTATCTATATCTATCTGTCTATCTATCAGTCAATCTTCTCTCTCTCTCTCTCTCTCTCTCTCTCTCTCTCTCTCTCTCTCTCTCTCTTTCCCACCCTTTATATATAATATATATATACATATATTTAAATATGCATGCATGCATGCATATATGTGTGTGTGTGTGTGTGTGTGTGTGTGTGTGTGTGTGTGTGTGTGTGTGTGTGTGTGTTGTGTGTGTGTGTGTGTGTGTGTGTGGTGTGTTTGGGGTTGTGGGGGGTGTGTTGTGTGTGTGTGTGTGTGTGTGTGTGTGTGTGTGTTGTGGGTGGGGTGGTGGGATGTACATTGGCCCAAATTTCTGTAAGCCATGAGACCAATAAACCACGTGGTTGTTTGCCACGTGGCTCTATGTTCAATTCAGAACCATCAAGCCAGCGAGGACTTAGATGACGATTATATCTGACCTCTTCTGACCCTCAGTTCGCTCCCAGCAGTCAACGTGAGCAGGTAACCACACCAGCCTCTGGCCCCCCAGAGCCTAAGACATATAGCAGGTGTCCTTTATTGTGTTGTGAGTCATGCATTCGTTAACTACCAATACTGTTCACCAACAGCCTTTTACAAACTGGTGACAGCGTGGTCGTTGCGTCCTTTTGGCTTGAAACACGGACACACAGTCTCCGAAATCCGTTCGACCAACCCTTCCATGATACGACCATGACTTCAAAACCCCATGATTATACATTTTGGCCCTTTTCATTCTTTTCCCTCCCTTCCACTCCCATAAATGTGTTAAGCCATATGTGCAGTCCCTCTCACGTTGGTTTTGTTAAAGTGCTAAGTGACATGAAATGGCAGCTCTCTCACACTATCATTCTGACCTTAGATCACATTACTGTGTGATCATGGTATGTGGTCAAAAAACATGAATATTATTCATTATTCAAGTAGTTGATTAATTTCTCTCATCAGATTTATATTGTTTTAACTACAACGAATTTAACACGTTCGTGATTTTATCTTCTATCACGAATATCATATCATTTATTTTTATTCTCATAGCGCATTTTCCGTCTTGACCTGACCTCGCTTTCTCTTACTTCCGGTCGGTAGGCACGTGAGATGGTTTGAGAGACCGCTCGCTGTTCCCATTAATTGGTTGTTTGTAATTGTTTGCACCACAGGAATACGCATAGCTTTGTTACATAGCTCAATGGTGACACGTTCTATCGGCGCTAGAGTGGAGCCTGTAATGCGATTTTATTTTATAAATTCATTATTTTGAGTATAGCATTAGGATCTTCCGCAAATCACAGTGCACAGAGATGCCCAATATAACCCAGGGTTGCATAAATTGCCTTATAGATCTATGCTCCGACATTGCGATAGTAGGTACAGGTAAAACCAAATTTATTAACTTTCGAGTCGGCATGACCCGCAGTTACGTCCTTTCATTAATGCATTAATGTAGGAGAAGGGTTTAAGTTAGAATCATTATTCGCTTATTAATCACGCCCTTCTCACCCTCTAGAAGTCACTTGCATGTTTTGGGTAAATCCCCAGCGATTGTGTGATTCGTGATAGATACCCTTAGGGAATGTCATGAGTGCCCATCACAATTACGCAGGGTGGATTGGGTTATTTATCGATTTTCCTGGCTCATTCAGTTCACTTCATTTCATATGGCATTTTGCTTATAGGGACCCCTGTCGATAAAGTCTGACATGCATAGCTAGACATGGCAGTTCAGTATTTCTGATCCGAGAAGATTTGCTTGCGAGAAAGCTTGCAAATATTTTTTCATGTCACTGTTCATTAGTGAGTACATTCCGTCGAATATCATTAAATGTTGAATTCCATGTGGTAGTTGAAATAATTTTGTATTAATAGCATTGCTAATTTATCACAGAATTGTTATGATAAACGTTAATCTTTGTGTTTGTGATACATTCTCTTTGTAAACTCACTCTCACTTTCATTCTCATTCACACTCACTGTCGCTCACACACACACGCACACTCACTCATTAATTCACGCAGAACAAAAAATAGTGAAACCTTTTCATTAATAGCGTTTGTTGCTGTCGTAGTTGCAGGCATAAAGATCTATGATGTATCTCCTTTGCCTGCGATTTTGTAAGTCGTTACGAGTGACTCATACATGATGTACAATTTCTCATTTTGCATACATTTCTTCTCTATGTGACGACAATTGGTTCAAGTAAATCTTATTGGATTGCTGTTGCCGTTTCCCTTTTCTACTCTTATGTCTATTAGAGACAGTTGTTAGTTCAAGCCAGGTCCCTGCAGATCACTAATGACATCTCCCTCTCTTATTTTTTCCTTTATCTTTGAGGAAGTAAGACACACACGCACAAAAAACAAAAATGAATTAAAACCGAACATTAAAAACTGCATATTTGTATAAATAACCGACTAGTAGCACTTAACATCCCCTCCCCTCTGTTGCCTTTCTTTTTCTCTTACTATCTTGGCCTTTGCGTGTATAATCTGGTTCACCGATATCTGACACGGCACCGAAGGATGACCCTGATGCAGATACGGTCAACTTAGGATGCTGTGGGAAGGATGTCACCGGAAGATTGCCATAAGCCTGTGGACTAGGATGTTCATCAGAGCAAGTATTAAGCCGCCCGAGGATGTAGTGGAAGGGCACCGCCTGTCAGGAGATCCAGCGAAGGACCAGGAACTCACCAGTGCAGGTACCAGTGTGTGGAAGGGCGCCGCCTGCCTGGAGGCCCACAGATTCAGTCTGTGAGGACGTTTGAACGAGTATGCCACTGAGTTAGACCTGGACGAGGACTACAAGGAAGTCTACACGAGTCCAAAGTCAAGGAGGACCTGTGTGAGACCTTCGAGGATGTGTGGACTTCGAGAACAAATGGATTAGACCAAGGACCAGGAAGAAGAAGAGAATGACATGGACAAGCAGCCACGAAGATGAACTAAGAACATCGCACACGAGAACGAGATGACCAGCCAAAGTTGGGTCACCCCTTGAGGCCAATCTAAGGCGCCTTGAAGGCAAGCCTTTATTAGGTAGCCGAGCAATATCGTATATACATTAGCCTGATTTTTGTAAACTATGAAACCAATAGACCACTGTTTGCCATGTGGCTCTCTGTCCAATTTAAAACCAACCAGCCAGCGAGGACTTAGATGATGATTATATCTGACCTCTTTTGACCCTCAGTTTGCTCCCAGCAGTCGACGTAACCACACCAGCCGGACACGCGACACCGCACTCAGCCCTTACCCTAAGACATCATCTCGTGTGTTCCCTTAAAGTGCTGTACTCTTCTTTAATAATGGGTCAAGCCGTTATAACCACTATCACTGTCCAACCAGTCATAGCCATTGTTTAGAGGCATCCCTTGCCTTTTACAGTGAGTGTGAGCTTGCGCTTATATATATATATATATATATATACATATAATATATATATATATATATATCTATATATATATATATATATATATATATATATATATATATATATATA
>NC_051421.1:24948342-24950842 GCF_015228065.2 Penaeus monodon | reverse complement strand
GTAAATATATATATATACATATATATATATATCATCTGTATGTATATTCATATATATACATATGTATACGTATGTACATATATGTATATGTATATGTGTACATATGTATATATATATATATATATATATATATATATGTATATGTGTACATATGTATATATATATACGGCAACGGCAAGAAAATCATGGAAAATCCGTGATCGCCAACGTCTTTGTAGGACAGGGCATAAGGCCGCGGTGGTCGAGTGGTTAGAGCGTCGGACTCAAGACTGGCACGACGGCAATCTGAGTTCGAGGGTTCGAGTCACCGGCCGGCGCGTTGTCCCTTGGGCAAGGAACTTCACCTCGATTGCCTACCTAGCCACTGGGTGGCCAAGCCAGCCCAAGTCAGTGCTGGTCCCAAGCCCGGATAAAATAGAGAGAATGATTACCTAAAAGGTAACACCGGCACTCTCCGTGGAAAGGAACTGGGGACCCTACCACGTACTCACTCCAAGAGCATCACAACCATGAAAACTACAATTAAGTATCATGCTGTGACCACGGCGGCTCAAACATGAACCTACCGTTAAAATAAAATATATGTATATATGTGTGAGTGTGTGTGTGTGTGTGTGTGTGTGTGTGTGTGTGTGTGTGTGTGTGTGTGTGTGTGTGTGTGTGTGTGTGTGTGTGTTATATATATATATATAATATATATTATATATTATATATATATAGATATATTGCATCTGTGTATGCATGTCGTTTTGTAAATGCATGAATTTCCACATTGTAAGGGAGGTGAGGGATGGCCACGGATATTTCGAGCCTTTTAGATTTCCTAACATGATTGTATCTCACCGCGAAATTTAATGATAGCACGCGTAAGTTGCAGACTCTTGCAATAAACAGAGCGGCGCGCAATAATTCGCGACCCGAGTTCGCGAGTGGATGCCGACGGCGGCGAGAACATTAATTCCCTCCTGCCGGCGGCGGAACTCTCCTTTACCTAGGACCGGTGTCAACCAAAACTCTGTTTTCTATAAAATTAGAATAATACAAACTTATTAAATCGTTTGTAAAAGCATCTTAGCTGTTTCTGTGGCGCAGTGTCCGGCAGTTATCATTAAAGTTACGCCCTACTGCATTCACTGCAAGTTGTCGTTGCATGCTTTATACTTGCTGACCTGCGATATTTCTAAATGGTCTGCTCTGCTGTAAAGCCTCCATCAGTTTCCTTTTACCTTAAACTGCATAAAACACAACCCCTCATTGCAGCCGCAAATCAAATAGCATGCAGAACAGACATCCCTCCCTGCGTGCCGCTATGGGTTAAGAGCTTTTTCAGGAAGTTAACTTTGGTGAGCAATTTCCATAGGGAAGTAAAAGAAGATTCGCAAGCAATGAAACATTTCCCGGGCGTAGAGCTTGTCTCTTTCTGAATTACGCTACTGCACACAAATTGCTGCGCTTTATATACAATGTAGCTGGTTAGCATGCAGTGGCGGGGGAGGGGAGAGGGGGTTACTGAGAGAGTGAAAGAGAGGATTTATTTTACTTGGATGTAAATAATTCATTCTGATTTTCACTTTAGGTCTGTCCTCTGTTTCGTACACGGCAAAAACACTTAGAACAAGGTTATTTGAAAGATAATACGTCAGCTACTAAGGTAAACTAGTCTACGGCGTCATTTCTGAGCGGGAGAGGAGAGGAACGCATCAAAGGGGAGGCCGGGGCAAGAGATGGCAGGGGGGGACAGAAAGGACAGGGCAAGTGCATGGTAGTTCAGACATGAAGACGATGTCTAGTTTGAGGTTGAAACTGTCGTTTGATATTTTGAATAAACCTGCTTGTTTGTTTTTCTTAACATGGTAATAGTACATTACACTCAAATACATCGTTATACCTTTTGTACAAATAAGAGTTGATATGATAATAATGCGACAGAAGATAATTCAAGCAACCTTTTCGCTCTTCCATTATGGTCACCGCTCATTCATCACACATTGCATGTCTATTGACTGCACACATGCAACTTAATTTAAACTTTCCATGCTAAAAAGGTAATCTGTCCCGTGAACTTTTGAATAATGGCAACAGAATCATTACAATCATGCCAAAAGGGCCTTCTATGAAAGGAACGTAAATCACTCTCGTGTTAATTGGAGTATCTGAATGGCCATTTACGGCTTGTGAATAAGTCGGTTACAAATCTTTGCACAAACATTTACGCAGGAGTAACATTCAATCCGGTGACTTAATGACAAGCCCCATCTCAATTAATCCCAATTTCATCGCCCCGCTGTCTATACCCAATCAATTTTCTGCCAATCAGGTTGAACTAATCCTTTTCCTCTCGTCTCACCGACCTGATTCCAAGTGCCAACTCTGACAGCATTTGCAATTTTCCGCTACCCTCCACCGGTGAAGTAGAGAGTTTCTGCTGTGTCGAGCAGAAAAGCGCAAGTTTGTGGTGAATTCTCCCAGGTACCGTGTAGTTTTTTCTCGCATCACTATT
>NC_051421.1:24940842-24943342 GCF_015228065.2 Penaeus monodon | reverse complement strand
AGTAATTATGGAATTCATACCACAACAATTACAAGAGCAGAACGCTCAAACGATGAAGATGGCTGATATCGGCAGACACTACAACAGGAATATCCACATTATTACCCATATTTCGTCAAACTACTGTCTAATTCATAGTTGTGTTGGTTATTTCCTTTTGCTCTTCGTACGTCTAAGGGCAATGAAACAATGCGTCGAGGGAAAAAAACAACTGAATGATAGATATCCAGTTCTCGGAAGCGTCCCCTGGAGCGCTATGATCGTACGAATGTGGCAGTAAGGGAAGGGCAGTACGCAAGGGTTGAAGAGCCTGCGTTAATAAGGAAGAGTTTGACTTAGGAACGTATTTCCCCTCTTTACAAACGAGCATTTTTTTTTTTTTAAATATAAGACCAACCAACCACTAAACAATACTTAAATATCGTTTTGCTCGTTTCCATATGCGCCGCTTTCATATTCCCCCTCCCCCATACCTTCAACTAGCCACAAAAGAACCCGCCAACACATAATAGACTATCTGTAACGAATTATGGTGTGAAAAGGGAAACAGCCACTGTAGAATGGCTGTTTTCCCTTTTCATCTTTGTGTTTGTGAATTATGGTGTATTTACGTATTTCAGTGTTATGTCTATACATACACACTGTAACAGCATTTATAAACAGAAGTGAACTCCCAAATATGGTGAACTGAAATTTCTGAGAAGGTTTGCTTCAATTAATTCCAGCCGTACGTATCAACCAATCAACAAACACAAAGGTGCCGCTTATGCATACATGCTGGCTACTGCCTGTATGTATATATATGTATAACTATGTCTATGTCTCTATCTATATATATGCATGTAAATATATATATACGTATATATATACATACATATATATACTATATACATATAAAAGTAAGGAGCATTAAAAGCAACGACAAAGAGGATTAACATTTGATTTTTATGCTTTCAGTCAAGGTCGGAAAGTAAACTACTTCATTATAACAAAACATTAAAGAAGAGAGATTTTTTATTGTTCGTAAAATACGCAGATATGCATGTGGCATAATGAGAATCCATATGATGAAAGTGAATAACAGAGTGAACAATTTCAGGAAGTGGAAGAGGCAGAAGGGATGTGTGGGAAAAGGGAAAGAAAAGTGTGTGTATATATATATATATATATATATATATATATATATATATATATATATATATATATATATATATATGTGTGTGTGTGTGTGTGTGTGTGTGTGTGTGTGGTGATAGTAGATAGATAGATAGATAGGTAGGTAGATTAGATAGATAGATAGATAGATTAGATAGATAGTATTATATATATATAATTAATAATAATAGATATATTATTGAGTGTGTATTACGTAGTATGTATGTGTGTATATGTTTATATAATATAATATATATATATATATATATATATATATATATATATATGCAATCACACACATATATATGTATATATATGTATGCACGTATATATATATAATATATATATATATATAATATATATATTTTTTTTTATTTATTATATATATTATTTATTTATTTTTGATTTATAATATATATATTATAGAATATTATATATATATATATATATATATATAATGTAATCACTATATGGGGAGCGTGCAATGGTTAACCACTCAAGCTATCACGACTAATCTGATTCGAGGGTTCGAAATCAACCGGCCAGGCTTGTCCATTGGCAAGGAACTTCACCTCAATTGCCTACCTAGCCACTGGGTGGCCAAGCCAGCCCAAGTCAGTGCCGGGTAAATAGAGATGGTGACTCGAAAAAAAAAAAAAAAAAAAAAAAAAAAAAACACCGGGCGGAAGGCAATGGCAAACCACCGCTCTAAATTGCCAAGAAAAATCATGGAAATCCATGATCGTCAAGGCCGCGGTGGCCGAATGGTTAGAGCGTCGGACTCAAGACTGTCACGACGGCAATCTGAATTCGAGAGTTCGAGTCACCGACCGCCGCGTTGTTCCCTTGGGCAAGGAACTTCACCTCGATTGCCTACCTAGCCACTGGGTGGCCAAGCCAGCCCAAGTCAGTGCTAGTCCCAAGCCCGGATAAAATAGAGAGAATGATTACCGAAAAAAGGTACCACCGGCACTCTCCGTGGAAAGGAACTGGGGACCCTACCACGTACTCACTCCAAGAGCATCACAACATGAAAACTAAAATTAAGTATCATGCTGTGATCACGGCGGCTCAGACATGAACCTACCGTTAAAAGAAGAAGAATGCACGTATATATATATATATATATATATATATATATATATATATATATATATATATATATATATGTGTGTGTGTGTGTGTGTGTGTGTGTGTGTGTGTATGTATATGTGTATATATATATATATATATATATATATATATATATATATATATATATATATATATATATATATATATGCATAAACACTCACACATATATATACATATACATACATACATACATACACACATATATATAGAC
>NC_051421.1:24898342-24900842 GCF_015228065.2 Penaeus monodon | reverse complement strand
CCCAGTTCCTTACATAACTTTTCTGATTGTATCAATGTATCATTTAATACTAGTTTGTAGAGTGGCGCTGAAACCAAAAATAGAATTTACCATTTAAACCAAATTATTCAAGCTTAGAAGAAAAGTATCATACCTGGATAATAATTCCAGTAGATGCATTGCACAGTTCTGGGATATGATACAATGGTTTTTGTATTGATAACAGCTAATAATAATTGGAAATGATTTTAAATAGTGTATTGCATGGTTTCCTTTCATATATTGACATCGTAACACAAAAAAAAAAATGAAATAACGTCAATATTCTTTTTGGTAAAGGTTAAAATAAAGTTCTAATGAATTATACTTTATTCAACGTAATATTAATCTTAAAAAGTCAGCCTTCTAAGTTCATCGCATGCCTGATAAGTGAATATGCTTATCCTATTTTATTTGTTGCTATGCTACAAAATATGTTATATCATAAATTGTTAATATCAATTAGGTGAACTATAAGTATGGTAGCTATTTTAAGAACTTAACTGTGTATTTTATAGGATGCGTAATAGTTATGTTCAAAATCAAGAACATGGACTAATATTTTTTTCATGACGGTCCCAGAATTCTCAAATCGAAACATTAAAAAAAATCACTTTAGAGTCATTGGAAACCAAAATGGTTTACTTTCAGATACAAGTTGACGAAAACAATGGATCCAATTTTTGCTCAGTATATGTGGTTTTTTTATATACTCTCAGAATATGTTTTTAAGTGTTTTTTTTATAAATATTTATCCGTTGGAAAAAAAAAACCCCAAAACAAATTTAAATGAATTTTTCCTTTTTTGGACCATTTTAATTATAGATTTTGAATATATATGATTATTATATCTATTATGATAATTATAAAATTTTTTAATAATGATAATAGTGATGATAATAATAATAACGAAAATAATGACAAAAAAATGTGTGTGTTTGTGTGTGTGTGCGTGCGTGTGTGCGTGTGTGCGTGCGTGCGTGCGTGTGTGTGCATGTGTGTGTGTGTGTGTGTGTGTGTGTGTGTGTGTGTGTGTGTGTGTGTGTGCATGAGATATAATTCATAACAATAATATATTCTGCGGAATGTGTTGCAATTACTTCGATTACAACATTTTAGGTTCCCTTCCTCCCACGCTCGCTTTCGCCGTCTCGGGTCTCACCTCCGGCGCGGGACGTCCGCCTCGGCTCTCGCACTCGAGGGAGATGGTCATGCCGGCGGTGGCGTGGAGGACAGGGGGTCGCACGCGGGGAGGCTCTGGTGACACGTACACGGTGAGTCTGGCCGTGTGCGAGCGGATGCCGGGGATGCCGTCGCCCGCCGACACCTGGCACTGGTACAGGCCGTCGTCCTCTAGCAGGACCGGCTGGATCCTCAGGCTGTAGTCTCCTGCAGCGCCACGGAAATGAGACGAGTGAAAGCAATGTAGAGGTGAAGGGAAGGGGAGAGGGGCGCATCACAACTGTTTAATACATAATGTACAAACGTAAACAGAGGTGTGTGCGTGTGCGTTTATTTCTTCTATCGTTGTGTACTAGGACCGGTCCTTTTTGGCATCCAATTTCTCCATGACCCTCTAGTCTATGAGTTCACTTAACATGCCCAGTCTTTTTAACTGGAATGAGGGCCATTTCCTGAGATGTCTGCTATAAATACATGGGAAAGATTAGTCAGTGTGTGTGTTTTGTTTGTTTGTGTGTTCTTATGTCTAAGGGCGCGCGTGTGTGTGCTTTTAACTACTGATCAGATTAGGTATATCAGTGGTAAAAAAAAAAATTATAGTTGAAAATTTGTTTGTTGTATTATCTCTATATCAGTTCTTGTTAGGATGGCTATATAACATTTATTTGTATTCAAACTGATTAAGACGAATGTTGTACAAACTGTAATGATTATCTAACTGTAATACGTTTTAACCAGTTGTATATCTAACTGGCTCTTCATTTCATTTAGGCTAAAAATAGAGTGTCTAACGGGATATTTTGAATGTTTAACTGAGATACATGTTTTGCGGTTTGACGAATGCAAAAAGGGCATTCAATTGTTTTTGATCACTGCTATAAATCCGGAATTGTTGCCTTTTACAAAAACTCATTTATGACAACACCCAACATTTTTCAACATTTATAAACGTTTTTGGAACTCTTATATCACCAATATGTTGATAGAGTGAATAGTGGTTATGTAAGCAGGCACAAGTGTTAAATTCACACACTATTTCATCAAATGAATGCACATGTGACCCCGATCTAGAAACAAGCTTTGATCTGATTGTACACATTTTGGAAAACGTTTATATTTGAAAACAGAATACGAGAGTGTTCTCGAATTCGTTTACATCGGTTTATAAAAGGTTGAGAGTTAAAGAAGTACTAAACACACAATTTAGATAAAATGTTATCAACATCTGCAAACGCCTAGACCAGATCTCAAGCGTAGCTAGAATGAAGAACTGGCTCGCCTCCTCACCTTCGTCGTCCGA
>NC_051421.1:24858342-24863342 GCF_015228065.2 Penaeus monodon | reverse complement strand
CTGGCTTGGCCACCCAGTGGCTAGGTAGGCAATCGAGGTGAAGTTCCTTGCCCAAGGGAACAACGCGCCGACCGGTGACTCGAATCCTCGAACACAGATTGCCGTCGGGCCAGTCTTGAGTCCGATGCTCTAACTACTCGGCCACCTTATATATATGCATATATATATATATATATATATAGATATATATATATATATATATATATATATATATTATATATATATACATATGTGTGTGTGTGTGTGTGTGTGTGTGTGTGTGTGTGTGTGGTGTGTGTGTGTGTGTGTGTGTGTGTGTGTGTGTGTGTACATATATATATATATATATATATATATATATATATATATTATATATATATATATATATATATATATACATGTATATATTATATATACATGTATATATATATATACATATATATATATATATATATATATATATATATATATATATATATATATATATATATATGTCTGTGTGTGTATGTTTATCTGTTTATGTGCGTGTGTATCTTTTTATGCAGTTATAAATATATGTGTCTATGTAAATAGATAAAAAGGTGATCAGGCTACATACTGTCTATGCAGACGTGCGATTATATATGAGAAGACTCTAACCAATCTAAAAGTAGTCAGGTAAATGTTTTCTAAGTCAACATTTGACTCAGAGATTTATCATGTAAACCGGAATAAACTTAATCATTTTTTAAAATCCTATTCTTAAAAAAAAAAATCCGGCCCTCGCTGAATACAGCCTGAGCGTATGGGTCCATCCCTTCCCCTCCGAGTCGCGTGAACGTCTTCCTAATCAAAGGCCGCCATAGAGAGGCCATTCGCCAGGTTCCCCCCGAATTCATTCATATTCAGCGCCGCCTGCGACCCTCAGTCCTGGCGGCGGAAGAAGCTGCTCGAGTCTCCAGGGTCCTTCAGCTCCATGTACACATTTGCACTCTCGGCTACCTGCGTCAGGTAAAAGCCATCTGGCAGGGCGGTTGTTTAACCCAAGTACTTTTTGCAATTCGAATAGGCAAGGGAATCTATCTGCTTTCTTCCTTTCTTTTTCTCCTTTTTCTTCTTCTTGTCTATCTCTCTTATTATTATTATCGTTATTATTATTATTATTATTATTATTATTATTATTATTATTATTATTATTATTATTATTATTATAAGAAAGTTTCCTTAGATCTGCTAATTAAAATCAAACACCGAGTCACTACCAGTGACCTAGGGTGATTGAAGTTTGAGGCAATGGAACATTAACGAAAACATGCAAAATATGCAGAACAACCACAAATCAAAACATCCAGTCAAATCAATTCACGCACACAAAGAACACATCAGATTGATAATGCTCTTCTGAGAACATGTGCTGTGCTGTTTAAGACTATTTTTTGGATTTCTTCTAATTTTGGATTACATGGTATTTGCTCAAGAAACTTATCCGTACCTTTTTTTATAAGGCCAAGAGCTCCAATAACAACAGGCAAAGTTTTGGTTTTTAAATGCCACATCTTTTCCACCTCTATTTCTAGGTCTTTATACTTTGATATCTTTTCGAACACTTTTGTTAGGACGTTTCTGTCTGAAGGAATGCTCATATCTATAAATAGGCAAGTGTTGTTTATTTTGTCCTTGATGACGATATCTGGACGATTTGCCCTTATAGTACGATCTGTGTGAATTGGAAAGTTCCACAAGATTGTAGCATCTTTGCCTTCAGTAACTGGCTCTGGATGGTGTTTGTACCATTTATCCTGTGTTCCGATAGAAAAGTGTTTGCAGATCTTCCAGTGCAGGTACTTGCCCACTCTGTCGTGTCGATTTTTGTACTCATTCGGTGTTAATATTGAGCAACCAGATACATGGTGATCAATTGTCTCAACCTTGTCTTCACAAAACCTACACTTTGAGTCAGTGCCATTGTGCAAGATGTTAGCTTGATAGTTTCTGGTAAACAAACTTTGATCTTGGGCTGCAAGAATAAAACCCTCTGTTTCCCCTTTTAGTCCAGAGCTTCTAAGCCACTGATGGGTTGCAATTTCATCTACATCAGTGTGTTTGCTTCGAGTTGCAAATTGTCCGTGGAGAGGCTTTTCATGCCACCTAGATTTAATTTTTTCTTGTCCGATCTTCTTTGGTTTTTGTTTTTTATGTTTAGCAGCCAGTGTTGGCAGCATATGTTCGATATTTTTGCTTTCAATACCTAATTCCTGAGAAAATTTATTTGATTCTTTTACTATTGAGTGTAATTGTTCTCTAACTAATTGAAGCATCCAATCGCTGGTTAGATTTATTATTATTATTATTATTATTATTATTATTATTATTATTATCATTATTATTATTATTATCATTATCATTATTATTATTATTATCATTATCATTATTATTATTATTATTAATCATTTTTCCGATTTTGATGCCTTAAACCATGCCTTCATAATGATAAGATGTACTGCTGTTGTACTACTAGTTAAGGTTACCATTTTCAGAGGCACTAATACAACCGCTATCAATATCATTACAACAGTTTCATTGTTGTTGTTATTACTATTAAAAATATTGATTATTACTATTGTTATCATTATTATAATTACTATTAGCATTACCATTATTATTATTGTTGCTGTTTAATACCATTATTATCTGTTGTTATTATCATTATTATTATTATTATTATTATTATTATTATTATTATTATTATTATTATTATTATTATTATTATCATTATCATTATCGCATAGTGCATAGTGGTATGTACATACACTTCTTCTCATACCATCCTCTCCATGTGAAGAGAGGTGTTGCCACCTCGCTGTTCCTTCGCGCCCTTCGCATCTGTGACCCCCAGTACCTGGATGGAGAGATCGTCTTCCTTCGTCGCTCTTTCTCCAAACTGGGCTACCCTGGCCATGTTCTCGATGCCGCGTTATCCAGGGCGCGGCGTACCTTCTATCACGACTCTCCTCCTAAATTGACTCCTCATTTGCCCGTCCTCAGCCTGCCCTACACTGAGGAAATTTACTCTCTCCGTCGCCCTCTTCACCCTCTCAACTGCAGGCTGATCTTTCGCCAGGTGAACACTCTCCGTCGCAACCTGGTCCATACTAGCCCTCCTTCCTCCGCGAAGGTGGGCACCTATGCTGTTCCTTGTGCCTCCTGTGACAAGCAGTACTTTGGCGAAACAGGCGCCAGTCTTACCAAGCGTCTGTCTCAACATAAGTACGCTATATCCAGGGGACACAACAATAACGCCCTCTTTTGCCATCAGTGGGACACTGGCCATCAGATGGACTGGTCAGCAGCGCGGATTGTGTTTCCTTCCGCCGATGTCCACTCCCGCAGACTGGTGGAATCTTCCTTTATAAAGCTGCTGCCTAATTTCAACTTGAACAGCGGCTTTTCTCCTGCTGACAGCCTCCTTGCTTCCCATATCCTCCGCCTTCTACCGTATGCCGGCCACCCGGCGCATAGTCCGCCCGATCCTCCGACCTGATGTGACCTTCCTCTGCTTCCGTTCGTCTGTCCTCACCCGCCCCGTGTTCCCGCGTTGCCTCTCCTCTCTCTCTTTTATACCCCCTCCTCTCCCTTTCCTCTTCAGACCTGAAGATGGAATCCAGGTGGATTTCGAAACTGTAGTCTCATTTTCAATAAATCTAGTTTTTGTATTGTGGGTTTTTCTTCCATTGTATCAGCACGGAAGAGTGTTTTGCTATTCATTATCATTATCATTATCATTATTATCAATATTATTATTACTATCATTATGATTATTATTATCATAATGATTATTAATCATTCTTATTATTACTATTACTCTCATCATTATTATTACTTTTACCATTATTTTTATTTTTATTATCATCATCATCACTGTTATCATCATCATCATCATCATTATTATCATTATTATTGTTGTTGTTGTTGTTGTTGCTGTTGTTTTAGTTATTATTATTATCATTATAATAATAATAATAATTATTATTATTATTATTATTATTAGTAGTAGTAGTAGTAGTAGTAGTAGTAGTAGTAGTAGTGGTATCATTATTATTATTATTACTATTATTATTATTACTATTATTACCATTATATTATCACTATTATTATTATCAACATTAGTAGTTTTGTTATTATTAATTTATTTCTTATTTCGAAACTGTAGTCTCATTTTAAATAAATCTAGATTTTGCATTGTGGGTTTTTCTACAATACAATAATAATTTTGTTATTATTATTATTATTATTAATATTATTATTATCATATTATTATTCTATCATTATGTTATTATTATTATTATATTATTATTCTATCATTATGTTATTATTATTATTATATTATTATTATCACTATTTTTTTTTTCTTCTTTTCTTTTCTTTAGATCTGCTAATTAAAATCAAACACCGAGTCCCTACCAGCGACCTAGGGTGATTGAAGTTTGAGGCAAATGGAACACTAACAGAAATATGCTCACAACTTCTGCAACAGGCTCCTTGAGCGTATAGCAAAAGCAGTACATTACCTCATTATACTCTTCCCTTGCCCATTTAAGTCTTGTTTTCTTTTGATTGATAGTACAAGGCTGAACCGCAGGGCCAGGGGTGGGAACTATCCCGTCCTAGTAACCTGGCGGATTTTGATAAATGGAAGAGTTAGACTTAGTTCAGCCCTGAGGGATGCGCCTCTTGTTGATCCGTGTGACGGGCGACGCTTCATCACCCACTTCCTACTCTCACTTCAGAAGCAGGATACATTTCAGCCTCACTGCGAAGAAGCTGGACATCCCGCGCCAATCATCAACTGGCATTTCCACGTCCCCGCGGGCACGGTGCTTGACGCACCACTCGACGCCCCGTGGACATCATGTAGCCTCCTAAGTCTTTATACTGGGGCGGCTAAGCAGTGATCCCTCCCCAGGGGTGTAGTTGTTTAGGCAATCATTGCTGGTGGCTCCCAACCCACCATTATATCCACGATAGACTCACCCACTACCGTA
>NC_051421.1:24853342-24855842 GCF_015228065.2 Penaeus monodon | reverse complement strand
CGTCACTTCTCTCCTGCAATGCATACCAGCCACGTGGAGGACTCGGGCTATTTTGATTAAGGTAACGTATCAGTGGCGGCAAAATTTTGGTATATTCCGATAATCGAGGAAAGTGCTCGTTCAGTGGGGTATGTGTCTCGTGAGATTTGCTTACGTAAGTGGTTCTTGAAATTTTCCACGCAGCGACCTCATTTATGGAGAATATCAATGGCATTTTCTGTATTTTCTTCTAGTTTTACTTACCGGCATTACTTGATTTGCAGCCTAAAGTACCATCGAGCATTGCGTGGTCCACATGGGCTCTGCAGACTGCACGCAAAAAACACGGAAGTTGAGGATTTCTTCTTTTTCCTTTCCTCTCTTTTGTCAACTCACTCGGTATCCGCGTTTCTTTCTTTCTTCTTCTTTTTCTTCTTCTTTTTTTTTCTTCTTCTTCTTCCTCTTCTTCTTCTTCGTCTTCTTTGTCTTCTTTCCACATTTCGCCTTTGTTCAAATCTTTCCTAACTCCACATACTTCGCACCGTGTTTCGTCTGTACAATGAGTGGATATGATCGTCTGTTTAAGTACATACATTTTATCATAAATTTGGGCTATACCTAAGCATGTATATATTTATCTATTTATGTATAGTTATTGAATAATTCTATTTATGGAAATGTGTGTGTGTGTGTGTGTGTGTGTGTGTGTGTGTGTGTGTGTGTGTGTGTGTGTGTGTGTGTGTGTGTGTGTGTGTGTGTGTGTGTGTGTGTGTGTGTGTGTGTGTTTGATATTTATTCATATGGTCTCGGGTTGTTTGCGTATAAGGGTCAACCTTTTATTTTTTCGGTTGAATTACTATATAAGATATCTTAAATGGGGTCGACACATAAGCACAGTTTAGCAAATATGCCGATATATGCAGATACATGAATATAGGTGTGGCTTTAATCTGCGTTAATCTTCCGAATGTACACCCATGCACCAGGTGATATCTGCCTTGGATTCATTTTGGCATTTTGGACAACTAAAGATTAGGACATCTTCTCAATGGCAGAAATTATCTCTACTGAATATCTATATCCAATCTGACGTGGTGTAGCATACATAACCTACTTCCATATTGCCCATGGACAATTATATATCGCATTAATGCCTACACACTTAGTACAGTCTATGCACCATAGTATACTATACGTGGGTTTATACGTTATATGTTTTTCACAAAAATAAAATGTTTCTATACGTTTTTTTGCGTACAAATGCCTCTGTGGCTAACTGCTTCCAGAGGCTAGCCATGGGCAAAAGCAGTGAAACGTGAGACCTATTTTATAGATATTATGAATACATGATATATGAAACTCCATTAATTAATTGCTGAAGACACTGTTAATAAAGATGTGCTTTGTCGACGTCGGTAACTACTAATGACTGCTTTGCGAGACTCGTTAAAGACATTCTGTCTCTAATTTTCCAATCGTCATCTCCTACTTTTAGTTACTTTTAGGCGGTTAGTCGCAATATGATGGCTACACATTGTAGTATATTCTGTCTCTCTCTCTCTCTCTTCTCTCTCTCTCTCTCTCTCTCTCTCTCTCTCTCTCTCTCTCTCTCTCTCTCTCTCTCTCTCTCTCTCTCTGTGCATGTACACACACACACACACACACACACACACACACACACACACACACACACACACACACACCACACACACACACACACACACACACACATACAGTGGAAGGGTTATTGTTAATAATAAGACTTAATATGTTTAAATGCCAGTAAGTATGCAATACAGAATGTTTAAACTGAACGATCAGTCGGCGTTATGCCTTTCTGTCTCTGTGCAGTCTGTCCATTTTCCATATTGCTGATGTTGATTTCGCCGCATGATTATCCATTTTACGTTTACCCCTTTCAATTAACATCATTTCCTGAAACAGACGCATATACACAAACCGTCGTGTCTCCCTTTCCTTCTCGTGCCCACACCGCCTACCGTGTCCACGCCTTCCCTTCCCTACCTGTAGAGGACCACGGCCAACCACTGTAGCCAGAGTCTGACGTTTATAAATGAACATTCAGTCGGCCGGACAAACTGGTATAAACATTCCAGCGCATTTGTTCACTATCAGAAGCTATTTTGTCTAACTTCTGGCAGTCCGGAAGTATTTCATCGCCGATAGCTTTGAAGAGACGCTGTGTGATGACGCTATTCCATTCGAGTGCAAATTCAAACAATATGCTTGCCGATTCAATGGCGATCAGACTTTGGATACATCGTGCTATGGTGACATGTTCCTAAATTGAAACTATAGTCGAGTATCAGTTCGAAATTGGTAAACTCTCTCTTTCTCAGCCAATCTTTGGAACACGTCCTCTACTCGTATTCTTAATTGCATTACGCTTTTAAGGAATTGTCATTTCGGTATTGAATTAATAGGTGAATTCATAAGTAGCATGAACGGATGAATAAATTAAAGTAAATCGTATGTGAAGACAAAGGTAAATTGGTCGATA
>NC_051421.1:24825842-24830842 GCF_015228065.2 Penaeus monodon | reverse complement strand
CGTGTCTCTATTGCTGATAAAATACCTCCTACTGATGTAAATATAAAAATCGATGTGAAAAGAAGCGTTCTAACCCAAACTTGCATCTGTGGCAGACGTTGCCCTCCGACTCACCTTCGCCTTGTTCTGGGCGACTTCAATGTGTTATCCGCTGTGACAGAGCTGACTACGATATGTCTGTCGGCCCCCGTGGCTTGGACTGATCCAGCGCGAGAATAGCCTCCTCCTCTGGACTTTTGCTAGGTTCCCATTAAAATGAGGATCTCTTGCTCTGGTACCAGCGCTCCAAAACCACATCGCTGACTTGGTACAGCGATACGGTTAATGTGGCAAGAGATCGACCACATTCTTGTCGCACCGCTGGAGGATCCTTCAGAACTCATGGTTTCCACGAGTGCCGAGTTCTGTGCACCGACCAGAGGTTGCTTGGGCTACCCTTACGTGTCCTACTCAAACTCCCCCGTCCCTCCAGTTGGCCACCCTAAGGTGTTTTCACTTGGACAGACTATGGGGTGGAGTGTGCCCCTGGATTCACCAGGCACAGCTCTGACCGCTTCACAGAACCAGCAACCTGCGGACCCAGTTGCTCTGTGGGAGTTCTTCAAGCGCGTAACAACTCGAAGTAGCTCAGGAGTCCATTGGCGGACGTCCAAGGCCAAGGGCAGAATATAACCTCTCCTGGAGTACATAGAGGTCATTGCATGTCACAAGTCTCGGCTGAATGGGAATCAAGTCTGCGTCCGTTCATGGTGAGGTAGCTCGGACAACTGCTGAGACGGGACAAGGAACAGTCCATCAGGAATCTTGCTGAGAGTTCGAAGGGGCCATTTATTGATTTTATTGTAATGACCTTCGCCCTGCTACCAAGCCCTGAAAACGAACCCAAGCCCTCCTCACAATGACTGCAGTCCGATCAGCGATGGACGATCATCTCAGATCATGTTGGGGTCGTGAACGTTGGGCTGAGTATTTTGAACAGTTTTATCCAGGTGGACCCTCCAACATAGTTTGGATGCAAGCGATGTCGCAGTGCTTTGCCGGACCCGCCATTAGCGAGGAACCTCCTACCCTTAACAGAGGTTAGGCTAGCGATTTCCAACTGAAAGTTGGAAAGCTGCAGGCATATGTGATATCCCTGCTGAACTGCTAAAGGCTGGGTGGGTGAACCTATGGCTCGGGCCTGCATTTACAGTCCTGACTGCATTTGGCAGTCTGGTATCCCAATTCCCCTGCCCTGCTGAGGTGCGTGTCATCCCTCTCTGGAAGGGGGAAAGGTGATCTTTGGGACTGTACAACCTACCGTGGCATTACACTGCTCAGCATACCAGGCAAGGTTTCGCCCACATTCTTCTGAAAACGGATCCGCAACCACCTACTGAACGCATCATAGACCGGAGCAGTCTGGATTTACTCCTGGCAAGTCCACGATAGACCGTATACGGACGCTTCGAGTAATTTGGAACGCGTCCTGTGAGTTTGGTCGTGGTTTGCGCCAGCTACATCACCTTGAATAAGGCGTTTTGAACTCGGTACATCGTGAAGCGTTCAGGATATCCTGAGGCTCAGGGGAATTCCAACACAGGATTATTGGCCGGATAGCAGCCTCTATAACTGTACTAGAAAGTGCTGTAAAGTGTGGTGGGGGTATGTCGAACTTCTTCCCTGTTAATTTCCGGGTGAGGCAAGGCTGTGTCCTTGCACCAACACTTTTCAACACTTGTATGGACTGGATAATGGGCAGAGTTACTAACCAAAGTCAGTGCGGAGCAACACTAGGTAATATTAAGGTCTCAGACCTTGACTTTGCCGACGATGTTGCCATCCTATCTGAGTCCTTGGAGTCACTTGTGGCGGCTCTTGATGCATTTAGCAATGAGGCGAAGCCCCTAGGCCTAGAGGTCTCCTGGACCAAGACCAAGACTTTGGGGGCCTGTTAGGGGAACCCGTTCAGTCGATCCATGCTTGCGGCGAGTTACAGAAAGTTTTCCATTCCTTGGTAGCGTAGTCCATATCTCTGGGTTGTCAGACCAGGAAGTCAGTAGATGGATTGGTCTGGCAACAGGAGCCATGAACTCGATCACAAGAACGTTTGGAGATGTCGTACTATGCAGAAGGACCAAGCTGCGTGTCTTCAAGGCCTTGATACTGCCAGTTTTGCTCTATGGAAGCGAAACCTGGACGCTATCCAGTGCCTTGGAGTCTCGCCTTGATGCATTTTGTAACAAGTCCCTTCGCCGAATCATGGGGTACAGTTGGCAGGACCACGTGTCCAACCGGCGGTTACACCGTGAGACTGGCATGGGACCTGTTATTTGCATAATCCGGGATCGCCAACTCAGGCTATATGGCCACCTAGCTCGCCTCCCTATGGACGACCCTGCCCATCAGGTTGTCTCTCTGCGAGACAACCCTGGGTGGAGGAGACCTGTGGGACGTCCTAGGAGATCATGGCTTGGGCAGCTCGACGAGACCTGTTGCGAGGAATTAGAGATGGGCCGTGTGCCTGCCTGGAGACTCGCCTCGAGAGATCCTCGTGGCTGGAAGCGAAGGGTGGATGCGGCCATGCGCCCCCGTCGACGTTAGCCCCTTGATGATGATGATGATTCATACATATATACATACAAACATGCATACATACATACAGACAGACAGACAGACACACATTCATACATGCATACGTAAATACATATATGCATATATACAGACACTTTTTTTCTTGTAAATCTTACAATTTCCGTCTCTAAGCCAACAAGCACATTAGTAAACGCATGGACGTATCGCCTTGCGTCACTCGAGCAGCGAACTCGTTCACAATTAGTTTTGACGTCGCTTCCTCTATTGTTTTCTAAATTGGATAATGCGAAATCTAATGGGAAGGGATAGAAGCCATATTAAATCGTTTCCAAATGGATCCGTTGATGTAGCATGATATTCTTCCACTGATGCGCGGTTTGATCTCATTGGCAAATTGGCAAATTCATAATTTGTTCCCCAAGGAGAGGCTTTCTGTTAATGACTGATATTAGGTGATACTGATACTATTGGAACGTAAGAGTAACCGTAATGATTATCATCATTATAACCATGATTATAGGTAACCAGATATCATTATCATAAATATTACTACGTTTTGCCTAAAACACATCGTAGTAACTAATGATATTATTTGTATCATAGTCTCATTATCATTATTATGATCAGTCATTATTGTTATGATCATAATCAGCAGCAGCAGCTTTATCATTATCATTATAATAATTTCTATTGTCATCATTACTATTAGCATTTTATTATCATTATTACAACCAATTATTATCGTTATTATTTTTTTATTAATATTATCATTATCATTATCATTATCATTATCATTACCATTATCATAATTATTATTATTATCATCATTATTATTATTATTATCATTATTATTATTATTATTATTATTAACACCATCATCATCATCGATATTATTATTATAATTATCATCATTATTGTTTTTATCATATTACTGTCATTATCACTTGTGTTATTACTATCATATTACTATTGTCATTATCGTCATTATTCATATTGTTATTATAATTATTATTATTATTATTATCATGATTATTATTATTATTATCATCCTTATCATCATTACACCATCGTCATCATCCTCATCATAATCATCATGTTTATTTTTCTCTTCATTTTCACCATCATCATTAATGTTGTCAATACAATATATATGTGTATATATATATATATATATATATATATATATATATATATATATTATATATATATATATATATATATTATATATGTATGTATGTATGTATATATATGTACATATATATATATATATATATATATATATATATATATATATCTTCTTCTTTTAACGTAGGTTCATGTCTGAGCCGCCGTGGTCACAGCATGATACTTAATTGTAGTTTTCATGTTGTAATGCTCTTGGAGTGAGTACGTGGTAGGGTCCCCAGTTCCTTTCCACAGAGATTGCCGGTGTTACCTTTTTTTTTTTTCTTTAGGTAAGCATTCTTTCTTTTATCCGGGCTTGGGACCAGCACTGACTTTGGGCTGGTTTGGCCACCCAGTGGCTAGGTAGGCAATCGAGTGAAGTTCCTTGTCCAGGGAACAACGCGCCGGTCGGTGACTCGAACCCTCGAACTCAGATTGCCGTCGTGGCAGTCTTGAGTCCGACGCTCTAACCATTCGGTCACCGCGGCCTTGGCGATCATGGGCTGCCATGATTTTTCTTGGCAATTTAGAGCGGTGGTTTGCCATTGCCTTCCGCCCGGTGTTTTTATCGAGTCACCATCTCTATTTACCCGGCACTGACTTGGGCTGGCTTGGCCACCCAGTGGCTAGGCAGGCAATCGAGGTGAAGTTCCTTGCCAAGGGAACAACGCGCCGGCCGGTGACTCGAACCCTCGAACTCAGATTACCGTCGTGACAGTCTTGAGTCCGACGCTCTAACCATTCGGCCACCGCGTCCCCTTATATATATATATATATATATATATATATATATATATATATATATATATATATTGTAATAAAAATATTAATGATGATGGTGGTGAGGCTGAAGAGAAAGATAAATATGATGATAATAATGATGATGATGACGATGGTGTAATGATGGTAATTATAACAATAATGATAATAGTAATGAACATTTATTTCATCGGTTATCATTCATGCCATTATAACCGTTATAACTGTTATTATAATTAATTATCTTTGATTAATAATATTACCATTACTATCACTAACATCATTTTTATTGTTATTACCTTCATGACTGATATTTCTGTTATCATCATTGTAGTCATTGCTGTCAATATGATCATTATTACTAATACTAATGATATCATTATTATAATCATTGTTGTTTTTTTCATATTCCCGTAAACCTTCACTTGAATTTAATGAATTGCTGATTTAACTGACTCTAAAACTGCTTTCGGGGATAGTAATTAAGACACAGTATCGGCGTG
>NC_051421.1:24804763-24805960 GCF_015228065.2 Penaeus monodon | reverse complement strand
GAACGATCAGTAGGATTACGGTACAGGCAGATACTGAAACTATAAAAACGACGCAACAACGTCCATTCAACTCAAGACGTCACTGCAATATAAACGTGGTGATCACCTGAGGCGGCTGACCAGATACCGTACATGAGGGCTGCATTGGGACTGCACTCAGTGGAAGAAGGGCGAGGCGTCGTCTCTGCCTCATTAAAGGGTGTTGTGCAAAGTTTGCCCTTTGACATGCGTCCTCGCAGGAGCAATAGATGAGTAAAAAAGAGAATCCTTCTCGCGATAATAGGGGAATCCTTTTGTCGGTAGCCGAGACTTTGGAAATTAGCTAGAGAAGCACGAGATACCTTTGACATGAGACTGCGCTTCGCCGGAGGGAGCCTCGAGCAGCCATGCAAAAGAGGGCATGCTGCAGCATAACGTAGACGAAGGGAAGGAAGTCTAATCCGACAGAACCACGAAATGAAAATATGTCGCCGTCATGAAAAGTATCGAAAAAATATATATTCGTACTGCATTATATATATATTCACATAACTTGGATTCAGCGAAATAATCTTTTAAGGGAAAAAATGCTTGCGTTTGTTGTTTAAATAAAATCCCTTATTTGTAATCTGTCTCGTGACTTAATGATGGATATGGTAGAAATAGTGACAAGGACACAGTTGAAGACATCGGCACTGATCTCCAGTAGCTACTAACTTACCATAAATATAGCTTAATAAATTAGTAAATAAGGAAACGTTCCCTATCAAGCTTGGCATATCAATGTAAAAAATGTGTTCCTGCATTTTAAAAAATTATAAATAATTGCATCTGTTACTGCGAAAATTTATGCATAAGATTGTAAGCAGCTTCATCCATACAAAAAAAAGGAAAATTTACTTTGATAATTACATCTTTAAAATTACGTATTTCGTAAGATGTAATTAGATACAAAATTACATTATAAAAGCATTTCTTCTCTCTTTTTTAACATATGTAATGACTAACGCTAGACAGATGGCTATGCATTCCATGTCATAATCAGATCATAAGTTATTTGACAGAAGAGAAAGAATATCCTAAGGATCTCAGGCCAAGGAAACAGTAAATTTGAAAAATCGATCAAAAAAGAAAAAATGGTTAGTCATAATACAGGAATTTCGCTCCTAGCATTTTGAGGATTGCAAAATATGCAGAAAATACAATAACCAGACACGA
>NC_051421.1:24784763-24797263 GCF_015228065.2 Penaeus monodon | reverse complement strand
AATACTAATAAATATCATTATCCTCATTTCAATTATTTCATTATTATAACTGTTATAAATACTGATATCATTAAAAAATGTTTTTTAATCATTAAAACCGATTACAATTGATCTTCTATACATTCTTGTTGTTGTTGCTTGATGTTGTTATCGCTGATATTATCATTGTTGTTATCATTATTGCTTGTACTAGGAACACGAACATTCTATTTACAGAGGAATTAGAATTATTCTAATGTTTTCAGTATTATCACTACCTTTATCATTATTCCTATGTTTGTTTATTTGCTTGTTTTTGCTATCTCTCTCTCTCTTTAACATTTAATTCGCGTAATAAGTAACATGAATAGGGATATCATTACAGTTTGTTGCCATTACTATTACTGTTACCGCACTTTATGTAATAAGCTAGATCACTAATGTCATAATTCTCTACCTTTTCTAAAATTATCCTTTAGCAATTCTATGTTGTTAAATTTCACATACACCATATTATGTAATTAGTTGGTGTAATGGTTGGTCATTAATTTCCCTTTGCCCATTTTAACCTAATTCTCAATTCATCCTTTTTTTAACCATTACCCTTTCTTTTACTACTACCTATTGTACCACATACGTCAGAAATACACTTTCTTCCTTTTTCTGCGTAATACCCAGAGCTCTTCTTTTCTTATCTCTTTACTCAGCAACTACTCCCTACTCGGGAGACAATATTTGCATTGTTTTTATTTTCGGATATGCCCTTTTGCCTAATATCCGGGCAAATTTCCTATAATTTACACTCAGTATAGTGAACAGTCTGGATTTACTCCTGGCAAGTCCACGATAGACCGTATACTAGCGCTTCGAGTAATTGTGGAACGCCGTCGTGAGTTTGGTCATGGGTTGCTTGCAGCCTACATCGATTTCAAGAAGGCGTTTGACTCGGTGCATCGGGAATCGCTATGGGAAATCCTGAGACTCAGGGGAATTCCGAATGCGGCCATGCGCCCCCGTCGGCGTTAGCCCCTTGATGATGATGGTGATGATGATAGTGAATGATAATGCTGGTCACAGGCTGCCCTCTTAAAAATACACTTTTAACTTTTGGTTCACGTATCCCATATCCATATGACGTTAAGGTCTGTTTTCTTCATTACAGAGATCTCTATTGTTGTAATGTTACATTTTCTACTCTTTGGTGCATAACAAATGATTTCAGAGTACAATGATGTCTAAGCATAACATTTGCCTTTTTTAACAATATAAGTCAAGTTAGGCAAATCTCTTCTATCACATTTTCCAATGTGTTTATGGTGCCGGTTATTTCTTCCACAATATATTTTTCTGTGCAAGTTTGTACAGTTGATTGCTTACGTGTGATTTTACTGTGGCATTATACGGAGCTGGGTTTTCGCTAAATGGTTATTCCTGCTGTCGTTCAAAGTACTACTTTCCCTGGCACTGTTCTCTCAATTAATCTCGATGCCAGATTGCTTTCTTGTCTGTTTATCCAGATGGTTTCATTCCTACCCATTCTTATCTCAAATCCATTACAAAGTTTTTCATCTTCTGTAGCAGGTTTTATTCAGTTCTCCTTTGGACGGTTTCTTTTCTAATTCGTTTTCAAAAAAGATGTTGCATGATGATTGTTTCTTTTTCATAATTCCTTGCAATGTCAGTTGTGTTTCCTCTTTAACAGTCCCTTGCTTGTTATTCTGATTTCTCTGTTCTCATTTGCTTCTTAGTTTCTCCTTTTCTTGGTTATGGATTCACTGCGTGTCACTGACCATGTAGTTTTTGTCAAGTCACCCAATAAATGTAAGTATCATATATGTTATGCATTTGTTGCTTCAACTTTCCCTGATCCTGGATATATTCCTCTTGATTTTACTTATATCCTTCAGTAGTCTTCCGTTTTCATCTCTTCTGATTCCATATATGATAACCAGATTCTGTTGAAATAATTTTCTGTTGTCTTGTCAGTTGTGTTTCAAGTACTTGGATAAGCCTCTCTCATTATGATGACCAATTTGATATTTTTCTTACCTGTTCGCTGCTCACCTAACGCTCTTATTATCAGTTCACTGAACTCGTTGGTATATTATACTTTCACTCCTTGATCTGTGCTCTTCCAGTTTTTGTTGGAGAAGGAGTGAGGCTGTAGTGCAGGCAGCTCCATTTACAGTGGTATTTCTCGGGCTTGGATTAAGTTTATGATTTAAAGTGCACGTTTTAATACCACCGAATGGTTATATTTGAAACTGACCCCCTACAATTACATTTTATTGGCTTTCTGGTAGTTTCTTTGTTTTTGTTATTGACGGTAATAATTATTTGAACACTACTAATCACTGGTACCAGCTCAAGTCAGTGCCGGGTAAATAGAGATGGTGACTCGATAAAAACACCGGGCGGAAGGCAATGGCAAACCATCGCTCTAAATTGCTAAGAAAAAATCATGGAAGCCCATGATCGTCAAGGCCGCGGTGGCCGAATGGTTAGAGCGTCGGACTCAAGACTGTCACAACGGCAGTTCAAGGGTTCGAGTCACCGACCGCCACGTTGTTCCCTTGGGCAAGGAAATTCACCTTGATTGCCTACCTAGCCACTGGGTGGCCAAGCCAGCCCAAGTCAAGTGCTGGTCCCAAGCCCGGGTAAATAGAGAGAATGATTACCTAAAAGGTACCACCGGCACTCTCCGTGGAAAGGAACTGGGGACCCTACCACGTACTCACTCCAAGAGCATCTCAACATGAAAACTACAAATAAGTATCATGCTGTGACCACGGCGGCTCAGACATGAACCTACCGTTAAAAGGAGAAGAATCACTGGTAATATTCCTTATGATGCCATCACTGATATCTCCATCATTATTAGATTCATTGTCATCATCATCATTATTATCACAACCCTTCTTATCATCAACCCTTTTTTACCGACAATTATATACCATGTCGTTCTCCAATCATTATGTACCTATAATGATAAAATATTTTATTAAGAATATTCACCAACATACACAGAACACCCCCCCCCTCTCTCTCTCTTCCCTACACACCATTATTCGGAAACAGGAGAAATGAGGGCAGAGCAGCTGCCGATGCATTAAACAGTCGAGATAGTTAAATGGCTATAAATTCCAGCCCCAGCATAATAAGTCTCCGAGTGAACGGAAATTCCAGCCGTCGCCATGCTGGAAAAGAACGGCTCCGGAACAGGCGAGAAGACTGTCCGAGGCTCTCTTCCTTCCGCATGGTAACTGCTGATTCTAAGATTAGGCGAATCTTTAGAACTCTGGCAAGTAAAAGTTTCGAGACATTTGGCCGACCGGAAGCGTTTGTTACGTCTTACATGCCTTTTTATTTTAACTGAATATCCTTCTTGAACGGAGTTTGGTTATCCTTTGAAGAAAGACCAATAGCCAGGCAGTTTTGGTGTGTGTGCGGGTGTGTGTGTGTGTGTGTGTGTGTGTGTGTGTGTGTGTGTGTGTGTGTGTGTGTGTGTGTGTGTGTGTTTAGGTGTGTGTATAATATAAATATAAATGTACGTATGCCCAAGTCAGTGCTGGTCCCAAGCCCGGTGTGTGTGTGTGTGTGTGTGTGTGTGTGTTGTGTGTGTGTGTGTGTGTGTGTGTGTGCGTATGTGTGTGTGTGTGTGTGTGGTGCGTGCGTGCGTGCGTGCGTGTGTGTGTGTGTGTGAATGGTAAAACACACTTTAGTGTTGATACTATGGTAGAAAAAACACAATGCGAAAACTAGATTTATTGAAAATGAGACTACAGTTTCGAAATCTACCTGGATTCAATTTTCAGGTCTGAAGATAGAATCCATGTGATTTCGAAAATGTAGACTCATTTTCAATAAATCTAGTTTTTGTATTGTGGGTTTTTCTATATATATATATATATATATATATATATATATATATATATATATATATATATATGGGCCGCGGTGGCGAAGGTTAGAGCGTCGGACTCAAGACTGTCACGACGGCAATCTGAGTTCCAGGGTTCGAGTCACCGGCGCGTTGTTCCCTTGGGCAAGGAACTTCACCTCGATTGCCTGCCTAGCCGCTTGGTGGATAAGCCAGCCCAATTCAGTGCCGGGTAAATAGAGATGGTGACTCGGAAAAAAAACACCGGGCGGAAGGCAATGGCAAACCACCACTCTAAATTGCCAAGAAAATAATGGAAGCCCATGATCGTCAAGGCCGCGGTGGCCGAATAGTTAGAGCGTCGAACTCAACACTGTCACGACGGCAATCTGAGTTCGAGGGTTCGAGTCACCGGCCGGCGCATTGTTCCCTTGGGCAAGGAACTTCCCCTCGATTGCCTACCTAGCCTCTGGGTGGCCAAGCCAGCCCAAGTCAGTGCTGGTCCCAAGCCCGGATAAAATAGAGAGAATGATTACCTAAAAAGGTAACACCGGCACTCTCCGTGGAAAGGAACTGGGGACCCTACCACGTACTCACTCCATGAGCATCACAACATGAAAACTACAATTAAGTATCATGCTGTGACCACGGCGGCTCAGACATGGCTTACCGTTAAAAGAATATATATATATATAATATTTATATAATATATATATAAATATATATATATATATATATATATATATATATATATATATGTATGTATGTATGTGTGTGTGTGTGTGTGTGTGTGTGTATGTGTGTGTATGTGTGTGTGTGTGTGTGTGTGAACAATATGTAGCAAGACCGGATGGTACACTTCGTACCTCTGTTCTGTCCTCCTTGTGTCCGCCCGGCTTTTTCTTTTCGCACAGGAATAAACATCCGTCCTCGAAGGGAACCGCCGCATAAAAGGACACGTTCGTAAGGCAGAGGAGAGGGACACGGCTAACAGACCAAGCCACACAGGGTCCAGCTACACCACCTCGTCCTCGACCCCGGGGACACGGATGTCTCTTGGGGGTCACATCTACCTGCAACAATAAACCAAGCTAAGGCCCCTTTCACTGACCCGCCCAAGTCCATCTCTCGTCTCTCTCACATCAGGTGACAGTGGTGCTCACAACCTCTCGTGTCGCTCATATTCTGGTGGCTTGCGGAGGTCACTTGCTTACAATATATATGCGTGTGTGTGTGTGTGTGTGTGTGTGTGTGTGTGTGTGTGTGTGTGTGTGTGTGTGTGTGTGTGTGTGTGTGTGTGTGTGTGTGTGTGTGTGTGTGCATCAGTATGTGTAAACCTAAAGGAAACTATACAGAGCAAATACAAGTCGCTGTTCAGCTCATACAGTGGAGCCATTTGTAGCCAAATGTGTACATAAAGAGTTTAATTTTGTGATCAATGTTTTATAACCAAGGGAATGAACCAGACTTTGGTTGTCACAGTTATCTAGTGCTGGAGTTTAATTGGTTTGGGGATTTTCGGTTTTCGGTTTTGTCAGGTTATGCGCGCCAATGGATGAACTTTTCCGTATTTACACCCATTGGTGATGCATGATGGTTCTGAGCAATAGCTTTCATTACGGCAATAGTTGGCGGCTGCGGCTGGCTTGTAGCAATGACAAACAGCTGTTCGTCGGTTCGCCACCAGGCGCAGCAAATCGCACCGACTCTCAAACGTCCATAACTCTCTTTGAACTTGAATTTTCATCTCTGGAAGCACAGGTAAACGTCTCATTAATATTTTTCGCATTGCCTCCAGCTCATTAAACTGACAGAAGGAACGTAAATATAAACATGCAAAGAGAGTTACTCTAGCGCATCATGTAATTTAACTGCAAGGATCACGCAAAATTAACTGCAATATCGCCAGAGTACATCCGCTGCTGCTGCCGAACAGAAATTATTAATAATAAAAATCAACATATCGATCCCGTGCGCTGCCTTGGGATCAAATGATTCAATTTCCTCGCTTTCGGCCGAGCAAAAATATCACGTCACTTTATGTGTAAAATTTGATCATGAATTCAGATTGATGTAATTTTATCTACATGTATTGCTGTTTATATATAGTTTGTATCAGTTGTATGTATGTATATATATGTGTGTGTGTGTGTGTGTGTGTGTGTGTGTGTGTGTGTGTGTGTGTGTGTGTGTGTGTGTATGTATGTATGCATGTGTGTGTGTGTATGTGTGTGGTGTGTGTGTGTGTGTGTGTGGTGTGTGTGTGTGTGTGTGTGTGTGTGTGTGCGTGTGTGTGTGTGTGTGTGTGTGTGTGTGTGTATGCATATGTATGTATATATGTATGTATGCATGTGTGCGTGCGTGTGTGTGTGTGTGTGTGTGTGTGTGTGTGTGTGTGTGTGTGTGTGTGTGTGTGTGTGTGTGTGTGTGTGTGTTTAGGTGTGTGTATAATATAAATATAAATGTACGTATGCCCAAGTCAGTGCTGGTCCCAAGCCCGGATAAAATAGAGAGAATGATTACCTAAAAGGTAACACCGGCACTCTCCGTGGAAAGGAACTGGGGACCCTACCACGTACTCCAAGAGCATCACAACATGAAAACTACAATTAAGTATCATGCTGTGACCACGGCGGCTCAAACATGAACCTACCGTTAAAAAAAATATGTATATATATACATACATATATACATATATATAAATATATATATATATATATATATATATAATATATATATAATATATAAATATGATATATATATAATCATCATCATCAGTAACGGTATGCTCATGTTTGAGCAGCCGTGGACCTCTCCACCATCCTTCGCCACTAAACTCGATCTTACGCTTTTCTTTCCACTTGTACCATCGACAGCCCGCAAATATCTTTGATATTGTCGCTCAGTCTTGTCTTCGGTTTGCCTCTTCCTCTGTTTCCTATCACCATCCCTGTCAGCAAGTCTTTCTCAATACTTTTACTTCTCATCACATGACCAATAAATGTTAATTTCCTCTTGTTCAAGATGTCCAACAGTCGGTCTTTACAATTTATTTTTCTCTGCACTTCATCATTCGTCTTCTTCTCTGTCCAGCTAATACGCAGTACTCGTCTGTAACACCACATTTCAAAACTATTGATCTTTTTCTTGTCTATCTACTTCAGCACCCAACACTCAGAACCATATGATGCAATTGGGAAAACTAATGAGTTCAATAACCTCAGCTTTGTCCGTAAGGTAATGCTTCAGTCTTTCCAGATGCTATTGAGAGCAATTGTGGCGTTTTTGGCAATGGCAATTCTTCTTTTTATCTCCGGTGAATCATCATAAGTGAACTCTTTCACATTTTCCACAATCATTCCATTGATTGTAACATGTTCATCATTGTTCATTGCCGGTTATCTTTGAATCTTCATGATCTTAGTTTTCTTGGCATTAAGAAACAAGCCAGCCTTTTCGCTTGCTTCTCTAACTTTATCTAGTAGTTGTTGTAGTTCAGTGATACTGCTGGCAATCAAAACTATATCATCGGTGTATCTCAGATTTGATATTTTGTATCCTCCAACATCCACAGTTCCTTCAAAATTCTCTAGAGCACCTCTCATAATTGTTTCAGAATATATGTTAAAGAGGTGCGGAGACAGAATGCAACCCTGTCGCACTCCTTGTTTGACTTCGAACCATTCTGTTAACCCATAAGTGGTTCTTACAGCAGCTTGTTGTTGGTCATACATGGCTTTTATTAGTTGGATGATGTGTCTTGGAAATTTCATATCGTTCATGTTATTCCAGAGGATATCGTGATCAACAGTATCAAAAGCTTTCACATAATCGATGAAACACAGGTATAGGTCTTTTTGATGTTCGTCACCTTTTTTAGGTATGGGAGTAAAGATTGATTTTACCCAGTCTTCTGGCCATCTTCTTTTATTCCATATTTTTGTACAGAGTTTGTAGAAGAAGTATTCAACACTTTCGCCAGCATTCTTAATTAGTTCTGCTGTTATTTCATCTATTCCGGCTTTATTCTTTTTGTATAGGTTGGAACAATATTGATTCCATCTATCTTTGACTTCTTTTCCATCACATAAAACAAGTCCATCTTCAGTTTTGATAGTGTCCATTGTAGATTTAAATTTTCGTGTGATGTTTCGTACTCCTTGGTAGAGTTCTTTAGTTGTCTTATTGATAGAACAGTTTTCAATTCTCTGGCAATGTTCATTTAAGTATTTTTCCTTATCTTGTCACAATAATCTTTGAATTTTTGTATTTTATTTTTTGTAAATTACTTTTTCAACTGGATTATTGATACCCTTTGATTTTAGGCATCTTCTTGTTTCAATTTCACTTAGTGTTTTTTCAGATATCCAGTTGGACGCTCCATCTTTTTGAGTCTTATTTTAAAGTCGATAGTTAGTAGTTGGTGGTCACTGTTGCAGTCGGCACCAGGTCTTGTCTTGGCATTTTTTATGCAACTTTTCCATTTTTGGTTCAGCACAATGTAGTCAATTTGGTTGCGTGTTCTTTTGTCTGGTGAAAACCACGTGTACAAGTGTCTTGGGTGGTGTTGGAACAATGTATTGGCTATAACTAGATTATTCGTGCTACAGAATTCAATTAAATCTTTACCTCTTTCATTTATATCTCCAAGGCCGAATTTTCCACAGTTGTCATTTTTTAGATAATTTTTTCCTACTTTGGCGTTGAGGTCTCCCATGATTATTTTTACATCTCTGTTAGGGATTATGTCTAAAGTATCTTGGAGAGAGTTATAAAAAATGTCCATTTCTTCATCACTTGCAATATTGGTTGGTGCGTAGCATTGTATAATACTAATGTTATGAGGTTTTGCTTGTATTCTGACTTTTAAAATGCGATCATTTATTGGGCTGTACCCAATTAGTGCATTTGCAGTTTTTTTCGTGAGAATCATAGCAACTCCGTGACTATAATTTCCTTCTTCTTTTCCAGAAAAAAGAACTGTCTTGTTTTCTTTAGTTTTGAAACTTCCATTACTTTTCCAATTGGCCTCACTTATTCCTAGTATTTGAATGTTGTATCTATCCATTTCGTTACAGACAGTATGTAATTTACCCATCTCTTTCATTTTCCTTACGTTCCACGTTCCGATTTTTAATGTGTTTCTTAATTGGATATGTTTTCTTTATCTTCTTTGTCTTCCAGATGCATGTTTAACATTGTCAGCCTGGTTGCCCACTGACTAACGCGCCCCTTGATAACCCACGCGACGGGCGATGTGGTATAAATTATCATTTTTGTATTTAATCATTGGTGTAGAGGTTTGTCAGGAGAAAATAAAAGTTGAGTGGAATCCCCCAGGCTCTTTCTCAACTCGCAGTCTCCAACTAACTAGGAGGAACTATCTCTGCTGCTTTTAAAACAGTTACACTGTAATACGCCAGACATATTATTTGGTGAAACCAGTAATCAGTAGAATTGAAGGTGTTTTCACCAGATATCCACTGCCCTGCTGCCGACAGTTTCACCGCAACCCTGGTATAGGGAGCTAATAGGGTGCTATCCTTGTTCAAGGGAACCCCAGGGTGCAGTTTATTGTCTTACCCAGGACAAATATATATATATATATATATACATATATATATATATATATATATATATATATATATATATATATATATATACATATATATATATATATATATATATATATATATATATATATACATATATATAACGTACATATCCTTTGTAATTCATAATGTATCCGAACGCTCATTCACAATTATTCCTGTTCGATTTTTTAAACGCTGTATGAAGATGAAAGTTATGAAAATGTGAAGACTTTGTGCTGAAATGCATAATTCGCCAATCTGCCGGAGAAATTAGAGTTTCGCGTTTGAGCATGACGCCCGTATTAACTGAGGCTCACTGCAATTTCCGAATGAGTCGGAAATTAGAAAGATGGAAGAAGGGAAGCTGAAGAAAAAAAGGGATAAGGAAGAAGGTAAACAGAAAAGTTGAACTAAAGGGACACACACACACAAATACAAATATATATATATATATATATATATATATATATATATATATATATATATATATATATATATTATATATATACATACATACATTTGCATACATACGTACATACACACACACACACACACCATATATATCTATACATCTATAGCTATATCTATATCAATATCTCTACACACACACACACACACACACACACACACACACACACACACACACACACACACACACAGTATAAGAGCCTCGTCAGTATAAGACCCAGTCAATTACATAATGTCAACATGAATATATATTATGAATACATATATATAATATATATATATATATATATATATATATATATATATATATATATATATATATATATATATGTGCATATGTATATATGTGTGTGTATATATATTATATATATATATATATATAATATATATATATATATATTATATATATATATATATATATTATATACACATATATATTTATTTATTCAGGGAGGGAAGTGATTGCAACCACCTATGCAGTATTTCATGGTCATAGGCAATTGCTGGTAAATCTACCCGTTTGCTGTTTTTCCTTATTGCTCAGGCTGGATTCAGTAACACTAAACACACGACTAAGGGAACAAGAGCAAAACCAAATGGAAGCAGGAAGCGGAAAGACATGTTAGCGTAGGTAAAGCTATAAAGCTGTAGAGATACTTAGGTCAATTGATAAATAGATAAATGAATAAATTAAATAATAATCAAAATTATATGTGAAACAAGACGTGGAAAGAATGTTCTATTTGGTCTCCTAAAAGCAATGTAGTGTTTGCTAATGCTTACCCTGGTATAGAAAACGTATGCAATTATTTTCTTTGCGGTAAGCCTGCATGTAACTGTTCGAAAGGAAGAATGCATACGCCTCCTTTGCTTAATGGCTGTATGAAATGTCACGGGGTATATAATGCGAAATGACTGAGGAACAATATCCAGCATTACCCAACAGCAATATAATGTTGACAAACCAACAGCGATCCCGGCGACCAGAGAGGGGGAAATAATCCTCGCTTCCCCTACGAATGAAACCCTCCAAATGAGCACAATAACAGCCGCACGACAATTTACAACCCTACGAGTCCATTGTTTTGCAGCCATAAACTCGAAAAAAGACCGACGGAAAATTGTGAAACACGTTCGGGCATTCGGGAAACGTTTTTTTCCGGCGCTTCGTCGAGAGCCAGAAGTAATCCAAGTGTTTGTTTTCGTAAACATTTGCTTACTCAAACTCTTAACCTCCTTTCATCTCGCGCGAGACAAACGGACACCGCTGAATAAGACCTGTATGGCGAAACCCGGACGGCAAGGGAACGAGTCCCTTGGCGGTGCATATTGGCTCGTAGTCGTAGGTGTGTATGTATATGTATGTATATATACAAGTATATGTACATGTATATAGTTAGGTATATAGATAATGTACATGATGATATACATACATGTAAGGATGTCTACATACACACAAATTAATGTATGCATGTATTCAACGACTTCAGTCTGCGCCGCCGAACGAGCCCCCACTACTCCCGCGCATGCAGTGCCCTGGCCAAAAGCGCGGTCTGTCGCCCGGCGCCGCTCAGCGCCTTCTGCTGGCGCAATACCATGCAGGCCGCCCCACTGTGCGATAACGTTGAGATAATGTCCGAGTTGGAGGTAAAATCAAATTGTTCTCCGCGTCCCGCGCCCGCAATGACAGACGTATAAAGAGTGCTACGACCTGCAGCGTCGTCCGTAAAAGGGATCTCGGCTCCTTTTTACGGCAGACATTATCGCCGGACATCAGACGTAGTCTCTGGCAGTGATTCCGGGGATTTCATTTGCAGTAAAAATTTCGCTCTAAATTTAGCATCACATATCCATCGCGATATGATTTTTCACCCAGAGAAAACGATTTATGCTGAAATTACATTCTCAGAAACTCGGTTACATCCATTTCCGGACGGGATTTAGAGAAGCGCTTTTGTGAGTGACACTTGGCGAGACAGGCGGAAACCTCTCCGGCTTCCGTCTCTTGGAGGTTTCCCCGGCGGGAAGCGCATCTGGGAGTCGATCGCCGGAAGGAGGTGGTTGAACCATTGATGCTTGGCAGACCAGGACGGGCAGAGCCACACGCATCTCTCGCTCGGAAATGAGGCCGCTAATTGCTCAAGGAAGTTCGGAAATCTTGTAATGCACAGACTGACGACTTCTTAGGAGGCCAGAATGCTGACAGAGTGAAATGATAATACTTCTGCAGCTGTCTGAAATAATACATTAGCTGAAAATGCAAGAAAAAACATTATATTCTAACTGTATTTTTTTTCTTTTTCCTACTTTCTTGCTTGTTCTGTCCAGTAGGGAAATATAAAATATATATTTTTGACCTTCAAAAAATGTGCAGTTTCATGATAGAAAATAATGAATTGGTAAATCCATTTGGATTCGCTAAATGCATCGTTATTATTCTCGTGCTCGCACTATCCAATCTTTAGATTGAAATAACACTGAAATTTTATTTAGGAAAATGAAAAGGTGTGATTTGTAGCGCAATAATTCTAAAAGCAAATCAAGTACATGACTGCGGCCAATATAAGAAAGAGCTAGAC
>NC_051421.1:24777263-24779763 GCF_015228065.2 Penaeus monodon | reverse complement strand
GAAGTCAGGTCTGGGTGGGACAACATCTGATACTCAATGTCGTGCATCGCTTCTCCACATTCCTAGTGAGTATTTACACACTCTCACGTAAAATTCTTAACGCCATTAAAAAGAAATGCCGATTCACTGCTTCTCCTAGAGGAATAAAGTGTTTGTGCTACGAACTCCGCATCATGCGTCGCCTGAAGTAAGTTTACTATTTACGGAGAGAAAAACATATGTTCATATAAGCCGATAAAAAGAAAAAGAAAAGAAAAGAAAGAAGAAAGAAAGAAAGAAAGAATATATATATATATATATATATATATATATATATATATATATATATATATATATATATATATACCTATCTATTGTATGACGCAATTTATGCTGCAATATATAACTCGGAATACAGACTCATCATGAAGAGAAACTACTGCAATTTACGTTGGTATTAGAACGGGTGCGAGAAAACAAAATGCAGCACATGAGAGTTGAAATTATCCGGTGATAAATAAAGCTCTTACTCTCCCCTTAAATGATCCGACACAATTTGCATAAAACTATATGAGAAGGAGAAAAAGATCATTTTCTAGTGATGAATAGTTACTGTCTTTCGTTAATTCACAATGCAGTAAAATGAAAAAGAGGGAAATCTTGGCCTTCACGCACGGCAAGTTTTTTTTATAGCTATGCACATGCACCAAACTTGCACAGACTTTGGTCTCATTTCGAAAGGGAAGGGTAGACTTCTACGTTAGTATTAAATTAACTCAATGAAGTTTCTCCATGTGTTATTGATTGTTTTTTTATATCTATATTTTTTCTAGGAATGTATTTGTTGAAGAAATCTGAGATTAGTCTTATTTTGCATATGAAAGATTATTTATCAAGTATACCATAGACGACGAAGAAATAAAGCAGAGGATCTAGGAATAAAATATAAGCCTCATCATCTTTACTGGAACACTTAACACGCTTTCGGGCACAACCATTAATGGCATTCCCAGTCACAGCACTGGAATGAGACAGCGGGTCATCTCGGCCTGTTTCCTCGATGTGGGCGAGGGAACGATTTGCTTCAGTCAACAATGTGGAACAAAAATCGTCAGAGGTCTGAGACAAAATTTCACATGAAGAACTCTTATAATGTTTCCAGTTCCATAATGTAAAAATTTTGCTCTCTCTCTCTCTCTCTCTCTCTCTCTCTCTCTCTCTCTCTCTCTCTCTCTCTCTCTCTCTCTCTCTCTCTCTCTCTCTCTCTCTCTCTCTCTCTCTTTTTGGTAGATGGGAGGGTTACTTTTAGGTGCACGGAAGCATAACAAATTTAATTATTATCTACCATGGAATACATAATATATAGATGTGTGTGTGTGTGTGCATACACACACACACACACACACACACACACACACACACACACACACACACACACACATATATATATATATATATATTTATATATATATATATATATATATATATATATATATATATATATATATATATATATATATATATATATATATACATACATATATATATATATATATATATACATATATATACATATATATATATATATATATATATATATATATAAATGTGTGTGTGTGTGTGTGTGTGTGTGTGTGTGTGTGTGTGCGTGTGCACGCATTCATACACACTGTAACCCAGCTTTATGTATGTGATGTTACTGAAATATCTATGCCAATGTTATTCTATTTATCTGTTATATTCTACATGACTTGTATAATCTTATGCATTGTCACATGCTTATATTCCCACACATACATATAAGTATGTCCATTGCTTTACCTGTTCATTCGTTCTTGTTGCCACACTAGACATTCCAATGTTGTGATCTATGCCCATCTGTAGACCACTGTAGGAGATGACAGGCAAACTCCCTGCGGGGAGCCGAGGAGCAACACCTCCATCATACTATATAATAAAAGGAGTCAAGACATCTTGCTCGTCTACCTTACACCCTAAGCTCGCCACCTACCATACTCTTGTAGGGCCCATCATTCTGGCTCTTACAACTGGTGGCTTAGCGGTGACTTTGAACTCATACAGCGCCTCCGAAGTTCCTGCTCCGATCAACAGCACACTCTGCTGAGCACGCAATACTTCGTCATAGTGTGAGCCAGTCTTCCTGCCGAGATGTCCCCAAGGCCGGATAACCGACTCTGTTCGCCTAGCTGATGAACTCCGACACAGCAAGTCACGCCACTCTCAACACCTGCAGCTGACCCCTCAACACCTGTATCATCTGTTGCCGCCAACGTTGTGCAGATTTTAGGACCCTAGCTGGACCACGTATCACCAAGGACGCTGACCACCCAAAACATTTCTACACCAAGCCGAGTTCCTCACCATGTGGATTCATCCACGTAGTCGCGACTAAGCAGGAACAACACCATCCTGCTGACCTGTCGCGCCACGACCTTGCTCACCACGCAGCGCTCCAAATCTCCCCGTCAGCCGCACAGGGGCGGCCCGCTCTCTGCCTCAT